>NC_089529.1:5351781-5651781 GCF_963924715.1 Thunnus thynnus
GAAAATCAAATAAAAAGCTCATATCCTGTGTAACCCCACCCAATATAACAGTTAGGAATCAACTGTATAATTTTCCATTCAGTTGTCTACGAGTTTGTATAAATAAAGTCACATGTGCTTTTAAAACAAAGACACATCGAGGAAAAATGGGAGAGCTGAGAGCTTGGAGCAGTGTAACCACTGGAAGACAAAGGATGATTGGCAGCAGACGCAACATTAGTGGGAGGAATATCTCTCTCAAGGGCTTGACAAGCAGGGAGAGAGTATCAATCATTCTGCTACAGTAGGTGCTTCCAACCATGCAATCCGCAATCATTTGCTTTTGTTCTACTTGTGGTCCTGCTCCATTGTGTTACACAACACACGTTTGTTTTGATCGGGGACGACAGCCTCAAAATGACTGTCAACACTGTATCCCATTTTTCTTTTCTTATTCATCTAAGGCCTTGAAAATGTCATTGCCAAAATATGAGGTCTATCCAAAATAGATTGACGTTCTTTCAAATCCTGCTACAAAGATACACTTTGTTTTGAGGGTGAATCAGCGGTTGTTTAAAAAACTCAGAATAAAAGGAAACTGTGAATTTTGGTGTTCTTTTGGTTTCCCAATTTTTGCTTGGCCTGGCCATTGCTTTATTTAGCCTTTAATGTAAGGAAGACAGAAATTGCCCATAATGTGTACTTACAGCTAAATGCACAGTAATGAATGGTTAAGAGCACAGAATATCACCTTAAAAAATACAGCAAAAGAGCGACTAATGCTGCCTTTTATTCACAGAAAGCTTATAAAAAGAGCAACGGCACCTGAAGAAAAAAATGTCTGTGAACCTGACATGAAAGTGAGGCCAAGGACGTTGTATCCCAAGCGTTAGATTGCTTTCACATCAGATGATTAGCCTCATCCATGCTAATTACAGTGAATGGAAACTAATTAAGAGGAACTACGTGTCAGCTAATGGGGATTTGGGGCTGTGTCCATCTTATAACATTATTTGGACTGTACTACCCGCCAGCTACCTCTCTAACTCAGAGAGCCACAGATGCCTTTTATATTCAAACCAAGCAGATGAAACCATCGTTTTTTGTGTCAGTCACAAACAGCAGTAATAGGATGGGCAATTAAAACCTCAGTTAGCAGAACAGGGAAAACATCTATTGTGACTATCCAGAGAAAAGTTTTTATTTAAATCAAGAGAGCATTGAATCTAAGCATTTTGTTTGGGTACAGATAGTTCCCTTCTGTAAAATCTCCCTCCAGTATTCCGTCCTTCCTCTGTGGTATGTTCTAATGATGTGCATACTGCTGGCGTAAAGCTAATAAGCATCTCTAGCAGGGTGGGTAAACTCTGCAAAAAGCACACCAATTACCTCTTCGGCAGCAGTAGCTGCGGTTCTTCCTGCCAGGTCTTTCTTCCACCTGCCTCCACCTGACAATGCCTGAAGGTGTTGGGGGGCTGGAGGGGGTCGTCCAGGGCAGGACCCCTGACTCTTAACTGCTGAGCTGTTACACAGGTTCCATCTGGCCTGATCGGAGCCTTTTCTCATCCAGGCAGACAGGAATGTAATTAGGCCAAGAGGAAATGCCTAATGCTAGCTGCTCAGCAACAGTCAAGACAGAAAGCCAGGTATCCCTTCCAGAAACTACTACCGCACTGACCTGACTGACAAGACTGTAAACCTTAACTGAGACTTTTCTAATGACTGTACTTACTATAGGACCAACTACAAAAATTGAGGATGAACATCAGCTTGTTCAAGTCACAAATTGCGGCCTTGGTGTTTAGCGGTAATGAATGAATAAACCACAAGTGCCGAGAAAGTGTTTGAAATATGGTGTCATCATGTGGGGCATTATAAAGCTAGCTTATTAGCGATGCTAATATAAAGCTACAGCTTGACAAATTCCCTCTTCTGGATTAATCCCTATCTAATACCATTAATCTGAAAGCAAGCATGCTGCTCTTCTTCAGCCAGAGCCAGTCCTTGACGTTTTCATTATAGCGACAGTTGCTTAGCCAGCTGTAGGTTTAATTCCCAGGTATTTACCGCCTCATCTCAGTTCTCTCTGTTTGGGTGGCAAATACACCTCAGCAAATTCACTTTGCATTTTGAATAAATGAAAGGGGATGTTTGATGTCAATCATGAGCCAAGCAGCAGTGAGCTACGAAGGCAGTACACTAGGCCACAGAAGCTTGTTTGAACACACGTACTGTACATACAAACTCACACAAACACACACGCACCTAAGCTCTGCCTGGCTTCACAAGGGAGCTCAGGCTTGTAATTAGCCACACGAGCTGCAATCAGAGTCCAATGACAATACTTCTCCGATGGCTTGTTTTCCTAACCTCTGCAAGACCTCAGGCAGAGGTCCACTTACCCTGTCAGAACCAGCCCACCGCTGAAATCAAAACACTAAAATCACTCCATTCCACTGCAGCACCACTGATTAAATGTGCAGAGTGTAGAGTGCAATTTGCTAAATTACAAGTATTTTGCACATGTAAATATAGTTTAATTACAGTAATTAAAGAAGATTATGGGAGATTGGCAGATGGGGAATGTAATGTTGTTTTAATTAGAGTTTGAATGCACTGTAACACAAACAGAATGTTAACCCCTCAGAACAGAATGGGCTGTTAGACCCTGACAAATTGTATCCTGATGCAGCTTTCTCAAAGCTTATAATCACCTGCAGCTACAATGTGTGCGCAACAGAAAGAAAGAGAGGGTGGGAATAACAAAGACGGAGAAAATTATGGCTGAGAGATGGAAAAAGTGAGAGGCATAGAAGAGGGGGACGCACAGACAATGAAAAACAGATGTAACGTTCCTTGACCATGCTGTTCTAGGAGTAGCAAGCTGAATTAGGACGACAAGTAAAAATATTTTGACAACAGTTAATATGGCATTAGAGGCAATTAAATTCGATTTAGTCCCCGAGATCAATCACAGAAAATTAGAAACAGCTCATGTGCTTGGATTCGAAGAACCTCGGAAATTAAGACAATCAAAAGGTCTTGGAGCAACATCAAAGCTTAGCCAAGAAAAAGAATGAACTAAGCTGACACGGAGTTAAAAAAGAATCCTGACCACAAATAAAAGGATACGAGGATCAAAAGGCTTTGCTGAAATTACCATAGATTACAAAAGGTGGGTCAGTGTAATGCTGTTTAAAGTAAACGCCTTCACATCTAGCAATTACAATAAGAATCACATGAACTTGTAGAGAGAAAACACATGCTCAACTCAATCACCACACACATCAGGTGACTGTGGTGAATGTTTGTGTATCTCACTGAGGGATTTTGGGGTCATGTGCCCTGGATTGAGAAAAATCCCCTCTCAGGATCTGTATAGCTGTGTAGCAACATTTAATACATTCCAGTCAATAGCCTATTAGAAATTCTAATTGAAAGTTCAATGCCCTTACTTTAGAGCTTGCAATAAAGATTGCCTTTGGAAAGCCATTTAAAGGCTTAATCTCTGTATCATGCAGTATTTGGAAACCTAACTTTGTTCTTGTTAGGCAGATCAATTGCATTAATTTACAAAACGGGGGAAAATGTCACCCTTCATCCTTTAAATCTCAGCTGGGTGAAGGAAGCGTATTAAAGAGAGGCAGCACTGCTTCCCCCCTATATCAGTAGAAATAGGTGTCATAGGAGACTTGACCTACAAATTTTAATTACCACATGAAATATTCAGCCTCTGAGATGAATGGCAACATCCAGAGAGCAAGCAAGGTCTGTCTCTGCCAGTTAACCCTTTCAGGACCAACTCAACCTTTCCACACACACATGCAGACACACACACACACACACAGATGTTACAGTGTCCTCAACAAGTCTTCACATTAGGGTGTGCCTCACAGCTGGAAAAACACCACTGATACTACTATACCAGCTACTGTCTTTGGCAAGAGGAGGATTTTTGATTTTGAATTGTTGCTTTTGCAATACATATTTGTAAGTTGAAGTATAGTGCATCATTTCAAGGTGATGATGATGATCCTTATATTAGCTTTTGTACACAAGAAAATAGAAGCTGAGAGTTTTACAAACACAACATGGGGTCAACAGTCAAAGTATCTTTTAAAACAAAGAGGATCTCTGATTACGTGACAATTATGGGATAGAAAGCGCTCGATAATTCAACACTGAAAACCTCTATAAATCCATCTCATTTTCAAGTATTGGTGGTGCAAGTGAAGGTCAAGGGTTCGATCCCGAAGATAATGTGTGCATCCATGTTGATATGACCTTGAGTGAGATACTAAAACATGGATTAGATATTTAGTTAGATATTTATATATTTCAGCTTACATGAATGCCTATAGAGTTTAAATTCACTGAAAGTCTTATTGCCTACCTCCTGGAAGTCATACTCTCACAGATACGAAAAAAATCATTAGAAACAGCTCACAGAGACGTGTTTCTGCACTGACAGATGTGATCCATCATTTTAAATGAGACAGCTATGGTAATTCTTCCTAATATGACATTAGTGCACCCTAATTATTACATTTCTAATGGGGACAAATTGACTTTTTCCCATTTTGGCTGTAGTGGTATCTTCCTCTGATGGCAGCAAAACAACAGCTAGCTGCTAACTGAAGAGTGGTGGTCCTGTGGTAGTTTTTAAAACAGCAGCAGTGATTTTGGCGCTATAAAGTCATGTCAGGAAAAATTGTTAAATGACACTAGTGTTAGGTATAAATGAGGACAATGAAAAAACAAAGGACAAATATCTTTTAATAGCATCTTTCCAGGATGTTTACAACAGCCACATTGGTTGACACAAACCTAAAAATATGTTTCTATAGTACCAGAATGGTTTATTGTAGGTTAAGATTTATGTTTTTACTTGGGATTTTCACAATGAATTTGAACTGAGAAGCTTATAGTCAGTATGTAACTGTATTCATTAATGGTTTCCTGAAAAGATGCATTTTTAGTCATTTTATCACATTGTTCTGAGGATGTACAGTTTGTTTTTTTAGTTGCCCTTCTCAGAGTGCCAGACATTACCCCTGGGTGCTGGGCACTATTTAAATTTTGAAACCCTACATTCTTTCACAGTATTCTGCCTTACCTTGACTTAATTTCAAAGACATAATAGCTTTTAACAGTTCACTGCACCTCCATTGTGTGGCTCTTGTTCTGCATGTGCATCAGGGACAGTTCTATAGTTAGCCAGTAATAATTAATCAAAAGCTAGAGAGAAGGACAAGGCTCTGTGGAGATGATCTACATTTCATGTGTGTGAGGTTGCTGTATCCATGTCAAGATGCTTGAATGCACAGGGACCTTCCTCAATAACTGTTATTGACTGTCTCATTGTTGACTCTGGAGAAGGAGGGGGAGAAGACTAATATCAATTTTAAGTCCTGACACAGAATAATCGAATGGAGCCACCTGTGGGACTACAGCATCGTGTACATTTATTACTTTGAAATGAATAAAGCTTTCTCGATACATTTTAGTTTGCTTTATAAGGGTGGCTGTGTGAGACCTAAATGTGAGTTATATTCTGAGGCTGTAAAGGGTTTGTGATTACAAAGATTGTACCAGTATTTGACTTAAATTTTGATCCATAGGTCACGATATGTTATTATCTGTCATTGTAAAATTTAACATACCTGTCTGTAATGCATACTCATAAGTACATGAGGCACCAGGGCTCTGAGGCACTTGTCAGCCTTGTCAGGGATCTGATCATGCTCTCCTGTAAACTGTAAAATCTCCAGAGAAGCCAAGAGTTAAATTTGGCTTGCTGGTGCAGTCAGTCCAGTCGATGAGTGCTGCTGAATAATGCATACCTCATGTGGAAATGGACACATTTGCCGGCACTAACTGGGAACCTAATCCAACTTTCTCTCCTCCTCGAGTTCTCACGCTTGCCACAGAATTAAAGTCATCTGGGCCTTTTCAGTGTGCCCTGGTCATCTGTGAGGAGCTCCCGCCAGGGTGCCCTCTCTGCAGCTTTCAACTCTTTTTCTTCATATGATCACGTGAGAATGATGGACAGATCACAGGGCAGGACAAAAAGCCATTCAGTGGTCGGTGGGTTAAGGAAACTTTAACATCCAAAGTCTTTAAATTGTCACATAAGTCAGCGGCTTTTAGACAAATTGAACAAAATGGACCCTTTTAGGAGCCCCAGTGAAGTAGCATGTCAGCTCTGGGCACAAAGGGGGCCCCTGCTAGAGAGAGCTTGAATGGCTGCATTATCCTCTCCGTGGCTGCCCTGTCCAAAGGCCCATTTCACACCTACCGCCACCTGCTATTAGCTTTCTTACAGTTCTTATGGGAAGCTGCTGATGGATTCCATTGCTTTAACAAAAAACTAAACAGGCGTGGTAATGCTGATTGAAGACAAAAACCCTTCACCCGCCCCAACCTCTGCTCCGTTTTCTCCTGATCGACAACCGTTACTGCAATTTGCCTTGTGAGCAGGAGGCAGAGAAATGCGAGAGCCCAAAGCATGCAGTCACTGGGGACCAAATGAAATTTTCCTTTCAAATCAGTCTTTTGCTACCACCACAGTGTTGATTCCTACATACTAATCTCACACATAGGATGAGGTACAAGTATGACATGCAAGCATGAATAGAGTGGGAGTATGTCAAGTATTTAAAAAGTAATAAAACTACCATTTAAAAAGGAAGTGAATAATTTAATTATGAATTGAATTTAATTATTAATATGATTAGTTAATGTTATAGAAGTGACATAACACTATCAGTGTTTGTGTTGCATTGGCACCTGTAGCGAGCTGTGAAGGTAGAGACACAAAATGTTTATTTTGTTCAAACTTGATCATTTTTCATTGTTCTTTACATTTAATCTTTTCTTCTTAATTGCTATGATTATGGAAACCAAGTGGATTACTTTACATACATACAGTAGTGCCATGATCAACTGCTAGCAACCAAAATACAAAAATACTTTGCTATACTTATATTTATTAAAATATATATATATTAAAAGACTCTACTAGACTTGTTCTTGGTTAATATGTACTTTAAATGTGAACTTTGCATGGCATATCAGTTAAAGAAAAATGTTATTCATTCTCCAGCATGTAGGAGAAGCTGTTGCTAGTAATAGCTGAAAGTAGATTCAGCTATGAGTATTAATGCTTTGATGAGGCTTCTGCATCATAGCTAAACAGTTAACTGAAAATAACCAACACCCTCTGGCCAATCACAGTTGAGTATTCTCCATGTCCACGGTATAAATGGAAATAAATATGTCTCCACAATAAAACATTATGAGCCATTAAGCTTTGAGTTTAAACTGTGTTACAAGCGTGTGGCTGAGTTTACCCATGAGGTCTATGATGTCTCAAATTATTCTTTTCCTAACTCAAGGTGATTTCTTGGTCTTAACAAGGGCCCCTTCATGGCTTTTTAATGTGATTATGCTGCTGTATGTAGCATGGTGGACCTCTCTTCCTCCCCCAGTCCTCCCATCAGACACTAGCTAATTGAATCCCAGGCTAAATTAAAAAAAATTAGTCATGTGTGTAATGGAAATGATTTATCATGTCCACTTAACCAAAACGGATTTTGAAAACATTAAGCATCTCCAGTTGACTCTAGCTTGTTTTAGGCACTTACTACTGCTCTCCTCCGAAAAGATACACATATAGAAAATTATGACGGTGGGCGGAGGCCATAATAAAAACTGCATGGAAACAAGTAAGAGCTACAGAATTAGTGAAGAGAGAGATAAACACAGAGACACACAAACATAAGTTTGCCAATTACTTGGAGAAAGCCTGGAAGATGAGGAAAAAAACCCTTATCAGAATAAACGTTCTGTATTGCTACTCAGTGCACAATTTATTTGATAAATAAATACACGCCTTAATGGAAGATGTCATATATTGTATTTTTCATGTTGGATATTCAGCAGTGTCTTTTAATTCTATTTAGAATGGGCCAAATGCTTTGGCATGAAATGGAAATTAAAACTAATGTGGCTCACCTAGCTCTGATAAAAGGATATAAGTCAAAACTGGGAAAATGTACTGTGTCAAAGCCAACGTGTACACTATCATTTGCTTCATGGCCATGGCAAAACATTTATGGCTGTCATGGTCAATATTCAGTTCTCAGAATTCTTGAGAAATTCCACATTGACGGCTAGCGGGAATTCGGCAGTATGTCAAAATAAATCCCCAGCATGGCCGTCTCCTGGCCTGGTCTGCCCAGGAGGCAGGCTGTTCATGTGAATCAGCCTCACCGTGACAGCACAGCTCAGAGATGAACAGGGGATGAAAGGGGACCCTTATCTAGCAGGAATCACTCTCTGGCCGCCAGGACCATGGGACCTACTTTCAACTTCAAACCCCGGAGATCAAGGTCCAGCCATGGGCCATGCGCAGAGAGGCTGTTCTTTGGGTGAGGGGGTGAGGAGTTGTGAGTTTTCACCTGGTCGCTAATCCTGACATTTTCTTAACAGCTCATCTGTGAGTCCGTGTTCTCCTTCTGCAGGCTGACGGGAGGTCTGAAGTCGGAGGTCAGGAAGATTGAGGCTCTTTACAGGTCCGCTGATAAACAGAGAACGATGGAAACGATACCCTTCACTGGCCTACTATATTGGAATTGGTGTTGCTTCCACTTATTTTTCTATCGTAGGCTTTTATCCGTTCAACTATGTGTGAGGGCTGTGTAACACAAGGGACTGTATCCATGGAAATGGCAGCACAGTAGACAAGTATTATTCAATGACCCTCAAGAATCAGGGGGCTGAAGGAGTTAACCTTACAATTCAAGCTCAATTCTGCTGAATAAAAGATATAAAAAACAATCCGGGGAGTGGGTGATAAATCTCTCCTCTCTGGCTCTAGTCTGGTTGGCTATGAATTAGGTTGACACGCAGGCCACAAGGGGAGGCCATGTTGATGTGAACCACACACAGTGCCACTTTGTAGGGGGCAAGTACTGGCAAACAGAATGAGGTAGAAAGCAGTGTCTCAATAACCACTCAAATGAACAGAAATGAACGATTCAGAGAGTTTTGGTGGGTGAGACATTCATACACTTACACTGTATTGCACCACAAGACCATTTAATGTCTCTCTCCATAGACAGAAACCTCACGACAATTCAGTCTTCAGTAACAAGAAATTTGTGTATGTTACATTCAAGTAATCTGTGTGTATTGTGTGCACTGTGTCTGTATACATATGTGTAGACACATGCTGGGTGAGTTTTCCAGCCGTGCTGCATTAGAGCAACAATCACACAAACAGACAGCTGTACTCTCAAGGGACTCTGCAATCAGGCTGCCTCTGTCCTTCAACAGGCAATTAACACTGAGTCCATTATAGCTCCCAGGGGAGCTACTGGCCAGGGAGGCCGGGAAAGGCATCATCTGAAAGGTCAGCGCCTGGAGAGGAAACAGGAGGGGCAGGGTATGACGGAGGCTCAAGGATGGAAGCGGGGAAGACAGGGAGGAGGGTGTGAGCTGCCTCAGACCAAATGGAGTGTAAAGCAGGAGCTATTTGTCACCCACAAGCTTTTCACTGGGGGAGGCTGCAGTATATTCCAGTGGACAGGAGTATGCGTCAGCAACAAGGGGTATAAATTAAGAAAACCACTGAGGCCCCTGGTCTAATCGTAGCCTTTCCAAGCATCTTGGGACCCGGCAGATCCACTCCAAGTCCTACAATCAGATCAAGGATGTTTTCCCCCAGGTCAGATCCGTCACAACTCATAAATGTTTCAAGGCCCCTTCATCCTGTTTCTTTTGATCCCAGTGTAAGCTGAGGAGAATTTCTTCACACTATGCAATGCAATACCCATTTCCTCTATGGTGAGTTTACATCCAGTATGTATTCAAGACCCTACTCATTTATATCATATCGCCACTTCTTCAGGAGCTCCAATGGTTTTAATAAGGTCAAACACTGACATTCAACAGTATGTATTATGAGCAACAGAATTTGTCTCCCCCTCCAACTAAAAGGAGAGATAGGAATCAAAACAATCAGAATAGACATGACTTAATCTAGGAGAGGACAGGACACAAAGCTCTGTGATTCCTCTCTTGGCATTTTTATTACAAAGTGAAAGACAGAATGAGAAAGAGAAATACAGAGCAGAGCATAAAGATTTGGATGGGGTACAACGAGGAGCTTAACTACTTCACCATCAGGACGCGAGGGAAAATCCATTCTTGGCAGCGGAGATTGCCACTACTAAGCCTGCATTTTAAATCTGTGAATCTGCACTTAGTCTTTGGAAACTCCCCCAAGAGCTGATCATTAAGCAGGTCATTAAATCAAAAGTTGTGAGGCTTGGAAAAGAAAGAGAAAAAGGATGAAGTGAGTAAATGAGAAAAATGAATGAGGTAAAAATTTGATAGGAGCTGGGGCTATCATATGTTCACTGGGCGAGGTGATATAATTATTCATCTGTCCCCAAGTGCACTAGGAAGGCATTTGGGAGGAAATCTGTTTCAATGGAGTATACTGAGTTGACAACTTCATCCTCTGAATAACACACGTGTGGCTGTTGCCTGGTGGTCTTGGCAGATTATGAGTTGAATATCATTTAAATGAATACATATTCCTATTATTTGATTGAACAGTAAACAAAGCCATTGTTTTTTATTAGAACTAAATCTAATAAAGTGTTCCTAACACACTTACTACAATATCAGTCAATGCATATCATTGCTGCAAGAAAGAGACAGTTCCTTTGTAAAACCAGCCTTTATTAATGCGCTCTACAGGATTGATTAGACTGGAATATCATCATATGAATATAATTTAGAAATAACTCAGACAACAGTAGAATGCTAAAAAATATTACATGATGTCAAATGATTTCTACTAGTTGTTGCACCCATTATGAACCACATACAAAATATTTATATTTCCCCTCAGCATCCAGGACAGTAGTGGCAGTATTTCATTTGAAGGCCTTAACATGAGCTGTGTATTGCTCAGAATGGTGTTTGAAAACAGCTTTGGGTAGAGCCTAGGGCTTTTGAGATGTAAGATAGGGAAGGAGTCAAAGGTAATGTTTTGGAAAAAGAGGTGAAAGAGGTAAGTTGAAGGCTTGTGGATAAAAAAGGATTGAGTCTGATCACATCAATAGAAAGGTCTCCAAAATCGTTTAAGAGGAGACAAAAAGTTAATGTCTTGATGGAGGAGTTGAAGGAAAACACAACAAAAGCAATGATTCTTTGTATGGCTTTTACGCTGTATAAGCCTCCAGCAAGAATCCTCCAAAATACACGGACTATTCCCTGCCTACAGTATTCAAGAGAAACTTGAAAACAATACCAAATGTTGACTTAATACTCAGCAGAATCAAGTGAACTGAGCTCCTGTAGGCTAGTTAGCAGCTTTGAGCTTGAACTCGGAGGCTATCTTTGAATATTTCAAAAGGCACTTCAAAAACAATTCAAAGCAACACCTGACTTAGTCAAATTTCAAAGCTTTGTCAGTCAAACAAGGAACAAGACCCACTTCCAAACTACACAACAGTACACCATACAGTATATTTTATTCAACGAGACATTTTCATACTAAAACACAGGTCTGTCTCAGGGTTAGAGGTTTAGGCTGAATTTGGACTGATTTTAGCTCTAAATAATGCATTGTATTGGGAAGGTGGTCAATACAGAAACTGAATCCAGCTAAACTTTTGTCTGACCATAATGTGACATCATTCAGCAAGGTGCTGCATTGGTCAATAAAATACACATACCTGAAAGATTACATTGTGATGGGTTTACCTCATGATCATGTCAACGAAAGATTTCAAGAATTCAAACTCATGGAAGTATTACCAAACTGGGCTTCCTGGATCAAATTCCATTGTAGCATAGCATGATACAATGTTATACTATATCAGACAGCTGCAGATGATTCAGAACGCTGCTGCTCAAGTCCTCACTAAGACCAAGAAAATGATCATATCACCCCAGTTCTCAGATCTTTACACTGGCTTCCTGTCTGTCAAAGAAATTGATTTTAAAATACTACTGTTGGTTTATAAAGCAGTGAATGGTTTAGGGCTAAAATACATTTCTGATCTGCCACTACGTTATGAACCATCTAGACCTCTCAGGTCGTCTGGGACAGGTCTGCTTTCTGTCTCCAGAGTCAAACTAAACATGGAGAAGCAGTGTTCAGTTTTTATGCTCCACATATCTGGAACAAACTCATAGAAAACTGAAGGTCTGCTGTAACTCTCAGTTCTTTTAAATCAAGGCTGAAGACTTTTCTGTTTGCCGCCGCCTTTAAATCAAATAATTATTCATTTCTTACACTGCACTGTAACTTTTATTCTTGTATTTTATACTTTAGTATTGTAGTGTTGTATTTAAAGGTTTTTATGGTGTGTTTCTTTTGCACTTTTTGTCTCAATGCTTTTAATATTTTACGTAAAGCACCTTGAATTGCCTTGTTGCTGAAATGTGCTATATAAATAAACTTGCCTTCCCTTACGGTATACTGTACCTCTATTTACTATACTTTACATTGTAACAGGACTGAGTTGTGGGCCATTCAGCCTCACATATCTATTGAGTGATTGTAAGCAGTGAGGGTGGTGACCAGATAGTTGTTGTTAAAAGGAATCATACCAGAACCTTACTTTGTTTTGTTTTCCCCTCAAGTCAGATGTTTTCCACTGTAAAAGTTATACCGAACATCTGTCACTAGAAAAACAGCTAAAAGTTCATTCTCTATGCTACATTGCCATCTCCCTGTACTATTGTTTATGTTTACTGCAAGGCTGTGTTTACAGCTGCCTCATGATGCATTATGATAAAATTTTACTCCTCAAATAAATACAATGGCACTGAAAACGTTTTATTGCAAAGCCGTAAGAAATGGACAGTTTTGCTAGATAATACAGTAAAAAGGTGGGAAATGTGGACAAGTAGCTGTGCAATGCGTTATCAAGTCCTGAAACCTTCATCACAGCGACGTGACAATTTCTGCATTCCAACTCTAGAAGTAATTTAAAGGCAAGGTCTCCACACAAAATAAAATACTTCACTTTCTCAATGCTAGATAACAAGTGAAGATTTACCCATATAAAGAGAATTTGTAATGCACTTGAATGAACTGGGGAGCCTTACAGCGAAACTACAACACAACAATTTTAAGTTTCTGCACATATTCAGCTCAAATTGCAAAGAGAAGCTGTTAAGAGATCAAAAGCCATTAACTGTGATGAGAAACCTCCAGGACTCAAGGCTTTCAGTTCATCTTTCTTTGTTCACATAAATGCAGTAACACCCAAACAACGCTCTAAATTGCGTAAAGTTAATTGTACAAGATCTTTGAGAAACTCTGATGGATTTAGGCTTCTTGGTTGTATACTGTGTGTATAAATGATGACAAAACTCTTCTATACCTGGATTCCTCTATAACATTAAATATTAATGACTAAATAAGCAACAATCATCATAAGCAAGTTAAAAGAGGAGCTCCTATAAAATACTCACACTCACAATGGGCAGTTTTTTTAAAAAAAGGATTCAAATCAATGCAGTACAACCAGAGATATTGTCCTCTTTATTCCACACATTCTTCTTCCTTGTCAAAACTACATTACCCACAGTGTGACTGGATTTGATTGACTCGACTGTACAGATTCAGGTGTGTTATGCTAGTAACCACTAATGTAGCCTCGAGCCACTAGCCTCAAGCAGAGAGAGAGATGAGTAGCGGGCTACAGGTGTTTGGCAATTGCACATTTTGTGAAATAGTCACAGAATTGAATCTATAGATTCATGTGGACATATGGAAATATTTAGAGCTATTTCTTCAGCAGTCATTTAGAAATAATGCAAGGAGGAATAGTACAAGCACAAACAGCCACAGTGATGATGATGTTCGGTGAAGAGGTGCAGACAACCAACAAACCTCCAACAGGTAAACTACTTATTTTATTTTGCTCTGCTGTGTAATGGAGTCATTGCTCAGTGTGACTACCCCCCGAAACAATGGAAGAACACCATAATGTTAGCAGAGGGGAGCAGTGAACTGGTGCGCTGTGTGTAGAGCAGCTGATCATATAAAGAAATCCGTCGTGAGCTGATGTCAGTTCAGGCTGAAAGTAGAAAAAACTGTTGGAAACCAAGTGTTTAGAGGAGTCCCTGGTCCTTTTTACTCACAGGGATTATTTCTACATACGTTTACCTCTTTATCTGACACTTTGGCCACATTTAATATGAACATCTGACATTGTAACATCATACACAGTACTGTGCAAAGTTTTAGGCACTAAAAGTAAAGTGAGAATGCTTACAAAAATATTGCTCTAAATTGTTTTAATTTATCAATTAACTTCTTACAAAGTTGAGTAAACAGCAGAAACCTAAATGAAATCAATATTTGCTGTGAGCAGCTTTGCCTTTCTCCTTGGTTCACTTTAACACAGTTTTTCATGGTAACTTGCAGGAAGGTTGTTGTAATCATCCTGGAGAAAGAATGTTCTTCTGTGGATTTATTATTTAGGCCATCTCAGGTGCTTCTTCTTATAATCCCAGACTGACTCCATGATGTTGAGATCAGGGCTCTGTGGAGGCCATACCATACCATCTGTTGCAGGACTCATCATTCATCTTGTTGCTGAAAATAGTTCTTTATGACTCTAGCTGTATGCTTGGGGTCATTGTCATGAGACCGATTAGACACCTCCCTGATGATATTGCATAATGGATAAGAATCTAAACATCTAGGGTGCCTAAAACTTTTGCACAGTACTGTATATGACCATTTTTGAATGGAGTTCTGCACACAACTCAGCGGGTACTCTGTTCCGCCCACAAGACTGACACGGACCATTGACTGTACTGATAAAATTAAAATAAAGAAATAAAAAGAAGGATAAAATCTTGTGATTAAATGTAATGTAGCAGTTACAGTAAAAAAAAAAACTAAAAAAAACAATGCAGCTTCTGTGCTCTCGAGTCCCATCTGACAGAAAGAAAAAACAAAATGTGATGCAGGCACGAAACATACTTCCAGTTGAAATACATTAGTTTGAAAGTCGTGCTGAGTGTCGCAAAAAAATGGAAAATTAGTGTCCATGTACATTAATGTATAGATTAAATTTCGTAATTATTTCACAAACGTGAGACTCGGTAGGAAATAACCAAAACTGTTGGATCCCACCAATGATGGTAAGAAGCTGACTGACAAACCCATATTTTTTTTGTTTCCAGAGTAATTTTATTGAGGAGGTGGGAAGTGTATCTGTAGTGTAGTTTTTGCTATCATGACACAAATGCTCAGGAGTTTTCATAGCAGCCTTCAAAAACTTTCAACTTTGAATAACATCAGAGCTCCCTCTGTGGCCCCTGGGCCTTGCTACCGTTGTCCTCAACATATTCATATGCCCACCCAACCACCACCACCATCCTCACACACATGAACACACACAAATGCACATTACTGAAGGGTGCGTCGGCCAAAACTGCACTCACACAGTTGAGTAGAGAAAGACAATTGTACAGCTTCCCACTCTGCTATCGAGTATCTAAAAAGGAGCGAAAGGAGGACGTTGCTACATTTCGTCTGTCACAATTAATGGCAGGGACACATACAAACAACCTAATGGAGCTTGTCTGACATGGAGTGGAGCCTTTGTTCCCAGAGAGAGAGACAACTCCCTGCACCACTCTGCAGCTTCCTCTTAGTATTTGTCTCCCTGACCTGTCACTGGCTATGAGAGACAACAGGATATGCTTTAAAAGCTTTTAGGTAAATGTTACTTATTTCCATTCTCACTGTTGACCCCAATGCAACCTGAATAGTCTTCAAGGTTGCAGTCCTCTCTTAATGCTTGGGACTGTTGAGCAGTCTATGTTCACAACGCACTTTTACTCATAAATTCAATACAACACCCCCGCACTGAGCTCACTTGTTACTGACCCCCATTTGACCCTGTTAAAGGGGAATGTTTGCAATGTGTGAGTCCAGCTGAATTAATTCATTTATCGCCGTGTTAGGGCCTTGAAAGCACTGACATAATTGCTTGAAAAGCTTTGATCGAATGGATTTAAGTAATTAAACAAATGTTGCCAGCTGGAACTTTACAACCCCACAGCCCACTCAATACATTTTGGCCCAGGGAGGAAGCATGAAAGCAGGCGGGGGTCTGTGATTATCAGAAAGAAGCATGCAGATCCATTTTTACAGACAAGTGCAAAATCTTTAATCTTTTTTAAAGCTGGTCGACAGCAACTTATTTGTTAATCAATCCTCGCTGGCTGAATGCTGGGTGCCTGAGCCATCGATATGTAAACCCCGGAGGAGAGAGACAGTGAAGCACTCCATCGCTCAAATTGGACAGGTATGAATCCCAGCCAAGTGGCTGCTCAGAGGCAAGGAAGATCACTGTGATACGTTGATGAGGGAGATGGCAAACTGTGACGGGCATCTTGGGTTTCATTAACTGCCGTGACATTAAAAGGGATTGTGTGGGAAATTCTATTACATTAATGCAAAGCAATGTAAAGCTACATAATGGAGAAAGGCTTGAGAGGATCAGTTGTTTTTGGATAAAGTCACATGTCTTTAGGCCTTTAACATGCTGCCTCAGTATAAAACAACACTAGCAAACACAGAGGTCCATCGATTATACGTGGGCAAGAGGAGAATAAGAGCACAGGATCAATGGAGCGGATCAATGGAATCAGTGAATGAAAAGACAAACAAATGAGTGCGTAGGTGTGTAAATTAGTACATATCAGCCAAGAAAAATTAGAAACAAGCAAAGAGAGTGAAAGGACAAAGTGCTGTGGGTGTGATGGAATGGGAAGGTGATTAAGAGAAAGAGTTAATCAATGAACTCATGAAAATGCATTAATGATGAGAGAGAGAGAGGGCATGTAGGACTGAGCACAGATTAATAATAATATTAGTCTATCATTACCCAGGTGATTAAAAACAGCAGTAGAGGCAGGTTAACAGCATGGGCATTTGTCCAGAACTGATTCAATCTGAAATATCTCAAAGCTATCAATGTATGGAAGTTTGTGGATATTATAAACAATTGCCATCATTAAACTATACTGATGCTGATCATTTTCACCACACCTCAAATACATTCTTTTCAAATGGCCATTGTGATATATATAAATGCCATATTACACACTGATTAATGATTTCAGTGAGGTAGTAATACCCTGCAATATTTCATACACTTGGTTTTGTTCTACATTAGTTTGTTTTATTTGGATTTCAGCTAACATTTATGTTCCATTAATGGATGAGATATTCTAGAAATGTATAGAAAGATCTTGTTGGCATACTACTACTTCTCTGCCACAGAGTGGAGTACTGTAGGTGGTTTGTTTATGGATGAGATTTGAGTCCAGTTCCTTCTCCCTGCTGGCAGAGTTGGACACAAATTGGACAAATATGAACAGAAGGAACCGAAATATGAATAAGTGATAAGTTACTGATTTCTTATGCTTCCAATACAAAAGTAAGTATTATCTACATTAGTGTTGTGATGTATATATTTTAGAATGCTGTATATCCAATGTTGCCCTTCTAATCTAATTTGTTTGATCCATATAGCGACTACAGAAGTATACATAATTCACACAGCATCCAGAAAAGGGATTTCATTCTCCACCTAAGTGCTGCAGATGAAATTGACGTCTTTGTTATGAATGCCATGGTGTTTACAGTGGGACAATCTAGGGATGGAGCACTGTGCGGTACAGGACAGAGCTGCTAATCCACCTAGTTGGCCTGGATAGCGACATCCCCGTCCAAAACCAACCATATGAGCCCTAAATGCTGGCAGAGCTCAGTCCGGGCTGGCTTACGCTGCTGCCACCGTCTGCTGGAGGGCAATTCATTGCAAAGACAGTCACTATAACACCGATCCACAGCAGAAATAGGAATTTGCGAGATTAACTGCGTGTGTGCATGTTTCTGATTTTATACTGTAGAATAAAATTTGTCATCAAATTCCGTTTTCTTTTAACATCACTAGTGCAGACATGAAAGGTGCCTGATTTCATTGTAACAGGAATATGGACCGCCAGTATATTGTATGTAACAGCAGCCATGTAGAGAACACGGTGTGTGGTACAAGAGAGCTATTCCCTGTGGTTTTTTTGACAATAATATAGCCTGGCTTGCACAGAGGAACCTTTTCTCATTTTATGAATTATGGAGAGACAGACACCCCTGCTGAGTGGTGCATCCTTAACCGTGAAATATGTCCTCTGTCTTTGTCATGGCCGGGTGAGGATTGTGAAATAATGATATAGAATTCATTTCATCTCAACATGCCCCGGCTCTCTCATACATACATCAGACACGTCCTACAGCAAGACTTAGAGTTGAAGAAAATGAGACAAGTGGTGAGGCATGGTGGAAAGCTGCTATCAGGCACCTGCTCTATATATCTCCCACCCTCCTTTTTTACGTCCCTCTTCCAGCACTCGGACCATCATTCTCTCACTTCATATCCTGTTCGCCTTTTTCTGCCATGGTGTGCTTCAACACATCCATCCTCTTTTCCTCCATCTTTCTAACTCACCCTCCCTCCCTTCCACAAAACCCCTTCCTCCCTCCCTGTCTCTTTTTCTCCCGGGAGGGGAGCACAATCTCATTAGCCACTGCTGGATGAGGCGTCCTCTCCTCTCAGGTTCAAGGTGATGGAAGATTAGGCCGTTTGGCCTCAACTCATTCTGTATTCACACTGCGTTACTTGCTGCCCGTGAACACCAAATTACATTGAACCTAGGGAGTCTAACTCCATTAATTTTAAATGGAAGATTAATTTAACAATATGCAGCAGATATTTGTTACAAACCCATCATGTAAAAGTGACGTTTGGCTATAAATTTGCAGGAGGCTCAGTCTGGCTGCTGAGGCCACGGCACAAATAAATCAGAGCCATTTATAGCTAATCTCTATATTCACGTGTGTGTATGGACCTTAACACACAGGCGATAGCACGCACATTTTGTACGTGCACATACACACACATCAACACATTATATGCAGTAGGTCAAAATGAAAATGTTCAAACATTTTCCAAGAAATGCTGCACACTGTAATTTAGAAACATATTGAAAGGCTTTTTTTAATGCAACACTAGGATGTAGACTTCTACTGTGGCTTACACTTGTCATGCTTTGGTCCTTGCTAACTGATGGGTATACTAGTTATGCAATAAATATGGACCTGCTGCGGTTGAGTGTTACCACTGAGTATGGAAATCAAATATCATTTGGAACTGCCCATATTTCATAGATCTGAATATGTGGATTGCAATTATCTTCACTTTACAATATTAACTAATGACATCCTTTGTTGTGCACTCTTTCCTACATAAACAGACCCTGTCACTCAAAGCTGTGCATATATGCTGTACATTTGACTATTTCAGAGCTGCCAGGCACACAGACTCAGAGAACTGACAAAGACAGAAGGCAAGCATCCATTTCATCTAAAAGGCCAATATTCCTTGCTGGCAGCTGACTGAAGCTCCCCTGGAACGGCACATAAAGCTTACCCAAATGGCCTCGCTGCGGCCTCAACATGTCAGCCTGAGATATGCACATCAGTGCTCTGTGACAGTAACTCCTGATCGTATTACACACCTCAGCAGTGCTCATGTCCCATTACCGCCACCCAGCCCTGCCCGGCTGTGATTACCCCCCCCTACACACACACAGTCCGCTGATAGCTATAATGTGTAAGTGAAACAGTCATTTTCAAGGGGAGAGGAAGAAGGTACGGTGGTGGTGGCGAGGGTTAGGGTGGGGGTGTTGTATTAGAACGGGAGCTGGGTGGTGGTGGGGGTACAATGATTTAATGCTAATCCTCCCAGACGGGGTAAGACTTTGAATTTTAGCTCCAAACACCGCCACCTCCCACCCCACTCTGTAACCCCCCTCCACCTCTTGCCAGAGAACGTCCCTCGCCTCAGACTCATCTTTTGGCTCTTTAATGTGAAATTTCTTCGGGGAGCATGCAGCCTAATTAGAGGAATTGATAACCTCGCCGCTTATTAACGAGGCCAATACATTTCAAAGTCATTAAAGATAACCATGGCAATAAGTCTGGCTATAAGCATCACTAGGTTTCACAGCCGGCGTGTCGATGTTGTAAAAAGTGGAGAAGAAAAGGGGGTAGAGGACGGGGGGTGTGGGGGGTGGGGGGTTGGTGCGGGTGGAGGGGAGGAGCAATTCTTGCTCAGTCAACTGTAAATGCTTGGTTATTGGAATCTTTAAAACAGCTAGTGAGGAGAAAATTACATGACCAAATCTCCTTTTTCCTGCGAGTTAATGAAGAATTAGGGTTCCCATTTGTCGCATTAGATGGTTCACGGGAGGCTTGGGCATCGTGAAAAGTGTGTTTGACAACGGTGTCAATTTAGCCACAGCGCAGCTCACAGACCCGTGGCAGAACATCATTCACAACTGTCACAACCACTTATCTTTCTCATTGTCACCAAACCAACAAAATTCAGGTCAAGATTTTTTCCCCCTCACTTGCCTCTCTTCATTACGATTTTCCACACTATGCTGGAGCCAAATGGCTGTGGAGACAGCCTATTCCTTAAGAGCATAAATCTTGACAGATTTTCTGCTACTTTCAGCTACATCGCTGTTAAATGCATGCATGAGTCACTGTAAAACTGTTCATCTAGCTGTCCACATAGGGAATTAGATATGGATTGATAATCTATTTTGTGATATGCAATAATACTGTCCTCTGTCATTTCTGTTAATACTAGTCACATATTGCAGAAGTGGACTTCCCATGGAAAGTAAGCCTTAACATACAGTATTTACAATGTAGCCATATTTACTAAATGAAATGCATACATTATCATAATTAAGGTGTACAACTGAGGTGTACTCATTCAAAAAAATGATCATAACGGTATAGAGAAAATCTAAACGATCAAGTTAAAGTCTTCATCTAAATGCTTGCCTGGGGAGTTCAAAATAGCTTTCCAGAAAATCAGGAAGGTGGTCAGGCACTATAACAATCACATTATTCACGGCTCTTCACGTTGGAGCATGGGAATGTAACAAAGCACAGATTTATGCAGCTGAGAGTGACGTGCCAGATGTAATGTGCTGCGTGCCGCTGGGCTCAGTCAGGGGAAGTGATGAGAGCCTGTACTAACACCAGCACAGCTAATGAACCAGGCACCTTACACTACCATCTCGGCGAGGTGGAAAAACCTCAACCTAAAAGAAATGCCGAGACACGTTTCATCTTACCATGCCACTCAAGCATACACATGACATGCACGGTAGCTCATGAAGACACGATCAAGTCAGGTGTTATTAATGTGAAAATTGTGTCACTGCCATCTAAATACTGTGCAGAAATATTTCCAAATGAATGAAATGTCAGCAAAATGATTTCTCTGATTAAGGAGGTTTTTTTGCCAGAAGAAGGTGTTCAATTCATTAGCCAGACATATGTAAATGCATGTATTTTATAGGCAAACATGTGGTTTCAATAAGGGCAAAAAATGTGATGAAGTGATGTGATAGCCCTTCAAACTGGTTCTTCACCTGAATCCAAAGAGCTGATGTGGAGGATTCTCCTGTAGTCCTTCAGTATTCTCCTGGCTATAAGTCCTTTGTCACTTCACCAGTTAGATGCAGTGCTTTTTATTTCCTGCCATTCTAATAGGCTGTAAGAGCAGCACTCAGTGTGTTGTAATTAATCAAAGCAATCAAAAGAAAGGCCTGTCTGCATTGGACATCCACAATGGATAATTAGCCTCATTAGGCAGAGCCACCACGGGGCTTCACTACATTACCTTTACAGAAAGCACCTCCAATTTTCTTCCTTCATTAATTAATCACATCAAAAACTGAGGTAAGTCAACAAAGTGAAACTGTTTCGTTGCTAAGCAGTAAAAAGTCGAGGTACGCTAACCGCAGTCAGTCGATTTATCCATTTTAGCAACTATTTGATTTGGGTGCTGTTGTTCTTGCTCATCTTGAAAGGGAAAGGATGAGCAGAATACGAAAAGGCAACATTAAAGGAGAAGATGGTATTCAAGAGGAATTATTCATCAAAGGAATCCGTGTAATATTTAGGTAACCACATTTTCTAAACAATTCACATAGACAGTGCTGTGAAAGATGCAGCAGAGTAACGGAACACTCATGCAACATTCAAATCTAAAACATTTACCATTTAAGTGATAGCTGATTGTCCAAAGGTAACCAATCTATAAACCCATATGATAGCCCTACTTAATGATACTTCTAGCTGATTTAAGCTTAGTTCTGGACTAAAATCAAATTCATTGGAGTTATGTGACAACCCCAAAACAATTTCTTTTTAATTTAGTACTTAAAATTTGGCAATCACATTGCTGTAAGATTAAAATTGAACTGTCAACATGACACCATATTTGTTACCTTTTCATAACATCTTCCTTTGAAATATGGACATTAACAATAAAAATATTGATGAGCAACAATATTCTTCACTAACTGCTTACAAGCAGTAATAATAGGCAGGCTATTGGAAGAAGATAGTAGCATTTAAGTCTTCACTCTAGATTAATATGTAACTAATATGCATTTCAATAAGAAACCAGGTTTAATTATTTGTGTGAGAAATAATGGGAACAAAGAAGCACAACTTAAGTAATCTCGTTATAGCAAAACATCTTTAAAATGCATTGACAAGGAGGTATACTGTACTGTACTGTAAAATGACTATGGACATATGCAACGATGTCTGCAGACTACACCTGATAAAACTGCTGCAGGAAAAGTTTTTACATGTACAGAATTCCTGAGTTATAAGTATTATCAGCTCAGAGTCTATTACTGAGAGTTGTTCAACAGATTACTTGGCTGATGCACAATAACTCACTGACTACAAGGAATTACAGCTTTATCCTTGACATTGCTGAACTTCCACGGCCATCACGAGTTACTGTATATCAGCAAGCCTGATTTATATTCTCTACTGTGCATCATATGTGGTTTCCAGTGACCCAGACCAACCTCTGTGCTAATTTCCATGATTTTGACACATATCTGGCGTCAAACAGAATCAGACTGTTTGAATGTGACACAGTGGATTTACTGCTATGTCAAGCCACAGAACGACATGCAGTCAGAAAACCAGTGTTGACAAAGTACATCAGCTCTGCCAAATCAAATCGCTGTCTGCAGCTCAACTAAAGGGTAAACTGATAAACAAGATGCCAAATGCTAAGGTGCTGTTAATGCCATAATAGCATATACTTAACATTTTTTTGATATATTTGATTATTGTCATTCATTTTTGTGTATTAAACTGAATTATTCTGTAAGAAAAATAATCAGTTATTGGAAATTGCTGAGAAATAATTGGGCATCGTGTCCTATAGTCTGCATTGCTTACTATGGCTTCATACAGTGTGAACTGACCCTTTAACATTATAGTAGTTTCATCTTACTGAATCCATGTGCTTTTTTAAAGTTTGCTAATGATGCAGGAATATTTTCTATATTATATCAAAAATCTGTATCATGTCTGCATCCCATAAACATGCTTTTGGGACTGTGTCCTATACTTCTTAATTGTATTTGTTTATTTGATAGAGATGATGTGATATATTCAGTACAGTTTATTTCACCAGATAGAGCTTTTTATTTCTTTCCTATCTGCAGTCCCTGAGCTGGTGGTAAAGCAGTGTAAAATAAACACACTGAGACTATGCTTGAAAATCATGCAGTTGGGTACTTACTGCTGATACTTATAAAATATATTTTTAAATTACACTGTCTGCACCACCGAGTTAATGGGAGATTTTAGCAGAAGGGAAGCGCCTGTTTTATATTGATTAGATATAGCTTGAAGGGTTTGTGTGTGATATTTCCCTTGCTGCACAATTCAACCCATGCATTCAAAGGGCACCTAATTTGATATATTTGAAATAAATTCAATATAGTAGACTGTTTTAAAATGACTGTAGGTAAGATTAGTAAGGACATCAAAAGGAATGAACCTGTAGGCCAGTGACTTTTTAATATCATCAATGACACATACTTGAAGATTTCTATATCAATGTAAGTTATGATAATAAACCAAGTCAGGGACATCTTTTCATTAACTTTTGAAATCTGTGGTGCTTATACCACTTTTAAAAGACCATTTTGCTGTGACTAATATATGAAAAAAACATGTTTCTGTCTGAAGTCTTCCTCTATTGAGTGCCAATTAGCTGCAATTCAAAATGGCACAGCTTTCCTTTCAAATTGGGAAATAATATGCTTTTCGCCAAAGGTTTGGCCTTAACTGGGTCTCTGGAGGCTCCATGGATCTTTCCCCCCCATCCATAACTCAACAACACCTTCTGGGACTGGCACTCCACTTTTTTTAACCTCCGAGCTCATTATCAGAAGTCTCTAGGGCGTACTGCTAACCAGAGACAGGAATTAGGATTCGCTCGGAACACTCGCAACCAGAAATGGATGATACCAGGCAGAGAGATCAGTAGCGCGAGGAGCCCACGGGAATACAGCTACTTGCAGAGTAAGGCACTTTTTAATATATATTTAGCATTGCACCTGCTACGTTTTAGCCTGCTGAGGTACTATATGGAGGGTACAGCTCTCCTTTTTGGTAGTCATTTGAAATGATGAAGAACCCCTGCCGCTATGGATTGATGTTATCGCCATCCAAAAACAAGTGGTGGAGCACAGTACCTCCAGTAAGCTGTACACCTGTGCAAGAGTCATCAATATTTGAGCTTGCTGGATTTGAAGACACATAATCAAAATGGGTGCTCAGACACGCTGCACTGTTGCTGATTATAGAGAAATATGTGGACTTTAAGCTTTACAAAAAGTAGACAAGTAGTCCATTATCATTAGGATATGGTTGAAGACAACAGGCCTTTGAAAGTAGTGCTAATTCACTGAGACTGTAGCCTGAACAAGTGTGGTATTAACTTGACACCAGCTTTTCACAAGTAGACAGGGGATCATTATATGGGTTCCATATTAGCTTGAAGTAATAAATAACTGGCTCAGAACAGCTTCACATAACGTTCACCATCTGAGCCAAGCAAGACGGAGAGGTGACTGCTGTCCTTCTGGATGCTCAGACACACTGGTCTTACATGTCTTTCTTATTTAACTTGTCAAAAGTCAATGAGGAGCTTCTTCCCTTCCTTGGTTTCTCCTCCTACTTACAGCACAGCCATGGACGGAATTTGCGTATGTGATGATGATGGCGGTGGGGGTGGGGTCACTGAGTGGAATGATGGATTATCTCCTACAACCAGAGCCTAACTCTTAAATTAACATTATGAGGCTCTAAAGCCACTGAAAATTAGTGGGAAATGCCACAAACACAGTTGTAATCCAGTGAGCCAACTTTGCTTTCCTACCAGTGGGACTGATTAAGCCAGTCAATTTGTTGCCATCAATACAAAAGCAGATATTTTTTTCAATCTACACATATGCCAATATTACATTTAATTTTAGGCAATTTACTTGATTAACAAAACAGACTCAGAGATTAGGTAGACCTGTGCTTAAAAAGCAGGAAAGCAGTGAGGCTTGCCTTTTCTTTTTTTTTTTTTTTTTACAATGATGCTGCTTGTAAATCTCACATGCCATAACCCCAGTTTTGGAGGTTTATAGACACAGCAAAGCTCATGTTGGCTCTTCTAACATTTGCTGTGTTTAGCTATGCTAGTGGCATCCAATAGTTACCAGGGAGGAATCCGAATCACTTTGGTTATCCCCAAACTTTTCATATCGCACCATTAGGTCAAAATTTCAATTTGACTAATACTGTAGTTTAGGACCAAATACCTGCAGAACTAATAATATTCGCATTAGTGCCAGTTCTACTTTGTGTTCAATGCTAATTAGCAAATTTTAGAAATAATAAATAAAAATATCTCAGTACCAAAAAAAAAATCTCAGTATCAACATGTAGATATTGTTTGATGTCAGATACAATCTACTTGACAACCAGGATGTCCAGTTGGAGCTACAGATGAATGCTTTTGAAGGCTTATCAGAAGCCAAAACACAGCGCAGCGGTTTGTTTTACTCAGACAGGATTTCACAACTCTGCAAAGTTATCACGGCGACAATTGTTTTATCTTTCGTCACGACTGTCACAAGGTCAACAGTTAAATACAGCATTCGTGTTACAAAGTAATCCACCAGGGATTTGTGCTTGCATGTATGTGATTGGCTGACGCAGTGCCTTGCCGGATGACGTTGGGTTGCGTTGTGGCAAAAGTTGAGCTTGGTTCAACTTCTTTTCCCAGCACTCTGCGGTGATGTTGGTCTGAACGTCCCCTTAGCTAGGAACTGTTAGTGCCATTTATGAGGACTCCTAGTGGTAAGATAAGATCCTTTGTGAATACGGCCCCAGAGTGTTAGCATGCTGACATTAGCATTTATAACAGACAGATGGAACAATGTAAATTTCTAATTAGTTCGTAACAGTGACCTAAACTGCAGTACAGGTAGCCAGACAGATTGGGTAGCATATTGATTATGAAGATGAACAAGTGAGAAATTTGGAAATAGAAGATTAAACTACCACCTTGTTCTTCTGTCCTGATTGCACCATGTGACATGTTTACATCACAGTGTATGATAATGTATCATCACATCTTATAATATTAAAACACTAAATAGAGGATCTACAATGGACCACAGCTCTCTAAAGCATGTTGTTGTTTAGCATGAATGCATCGAATGGCCTCTCTCTAGAGCAACGTTAGTGGCAGCTAAATAAATAATTAAAAAGACAAATAAAGCGAGAGGCAAATGAGTATGAGGGTGAAAGCCTCGGAGGAGAGATCTGCTCAGATTCCCATCTTTGAATGTTGCAAATTAAATTCCCCCGTCAAGACTCTAATCATTCACAGCAGATGGGGGCTTACGCTCTGTTTTAGATCTGCGGGAATTCTAATGGTTATTGTTTCTGTTTAAATAGGGAGATTATTGCATTTTAATAAGTCCTCCTTGGGACTTGCTGCAACAATGGAGTGCTGTGAATTACTGTAGATAGCTGTTACTGCATGTAGGGGGAGAAATCAAGTTACTAAGTGTGACAAGTTGCTCTTCCCTCTCTCCACCCGCTCCCACCCACCCTTCCGGAGATGGCTCCGAGTGTATTTACCACCAAATTAAGAATGTGCCGTGGGAATAATATTTTTATCCGACAGTGGGGAAGGGGAAAGGAGCTTGGCTGTGGATTTTCATTAAAATGACACATCTGTTCAGCAATTTTGGCAAAGTAATTCTGCTGAAAGTTTTATCAGCTAATTTTAATTATTCACTCCACTGACTTGAATACAGGATTCATCATGTTGAATTAATACATTCAACGAGATTATTTTTCTTTCCTTTTCGCTCCTAAATAGACGAAGAGAGGAGGGTGGAAGGGAGGGGGGGCAATCAACAAATTGAATTGTCATGCACTGCGGATTAAATTGTGATTTGTTAATTACAAAAACTATATGAGCTTCTATATTTTGAAGCATTAAGAGGCTCAGGGATTCAGCAGGAGGGATTAAATATTACAACTGCTTGTAGGTGTGGTATGTCAATCACTTACTATGCTGACAACTATGTCATTCTTACCCTCTATGTATGTACAGTGTACAATCATAATTAAATGTTTTTGCCACCATGGTGCCACAACTTTTAACATCATATTTTTTGGAGAAATTTTAATTATTATTAATTATTAATCATATTTCATGAGGTAATGCAGACTTTTGGTGACTGGGAAACTAAAAGCTTTTTATGCACAACACTACCTAATGAGCATTTCAAATATGAAGAATATCCATCCATAAACATAAACAAGTGCCATCAGAGAATACTGGCAATGGGAGCTGTTACTCCTCCAGCATATCGAGCCAGCCATGCTGATAATAGCAGAGGAGCACAGGAGAATCACAAAGCCCTCGCTCATCAAAGAACTCTTATTCAAGCAGAGCACATTCAAAAGATCCCAGCCATTCAAAAGGCAACCCATTCAAGGACCTCTGGCTCTGCAGTCAAGTTTCTGCTGTGGAACTGCTAAACTGCTCCTTCTGGTTTTTGCAGAAACACAAGGATCTGCAGCGCAGAAAAGGATTCCCCCCCCCCCTCTCCCTTTACAGTCTTATCTCCTCAGGTGACTTTCCTTTGCAACTTGTCCCTCGAGACTATCACCTTGCCCCGAAGCCCTGATGCACATCAGCACACAGAACAAATGAGATGCCAGAGCTGGGAGACGGGCAGACTGCAAAGTGATACCTCTCAAGTATGGCTTTGTGGCTATGTTTCTCTCTTCCCCCTCTTTTCTGAGTTGTGTGTAGTGTCCCTGAGGAACCCACTGAGGACTGAGAGGGCAGGGAGCTTTTCCTGGACAAAGGGAGGAAACTGAGAACAACATAGCTGTATTAAATAATAGCCTGGGGGAGTGAAGACTAGAGGTAGCCTCTTTGCTTGCCTGACACCAAACAGTGCCTGTCAGCTAATCAATTAACTTACTTCCTCTTTACCATAAGGCCAGCCCGGGGGAGGCTCAGTAGCCATGTACTGTCCCTGATAGACATCAAGTATGGGAAAGATGTTTTTAGTCTATACAAATCAATTCAAATTATTGACTCACTTCTACATATTTCAACCACTTAGAAAAACAAATCTGCTTGAACTGCATTCAAAAAAAATCCTGCAATGAAAGATTTGGCTGATAGAGACCTTGAGCTATTTACAAAGGAGCTGAAAAAATACTGCAAAACATACCGGAGCCAGACTTTTAATATAGTGTTTTCAGTCAGAGAGAGGTATGAGAGTAGCACTGTGCAAATGAAGGTGGTTGTGGATACCTAACATCAGACTGACTGAATGATTGGGAGGCTGTCTTTGACGGATCTCCACCATATTCTCTACCTCCTTCCAAATGACACACAGCAGAACATTTTCTCCTCTCTGGAGGCCTGTACCGGTTATCAAATTTAATAAATAAAGCAAGTGAAATCTGTCTACTCTTCATCTTCCCTGCTCTCCCAGGATTTGCTCGAGCTGGCAAATTACCATTTTCAGGCACAATATTCCCAAGGCGCTGTGGTGCTTTTCTCCTCTTCCTGATGGAATCAGATGAGCACAGCCAGGGGACTCACTGTTATCCACTTGCAAGTCTCCAGCAAAAAAGTAAAAAAGAAAAGGGGAAAAAAATGCGACAGCAGGTTCTGACAACTCCCCATATGAGAATTGACGTCAGATAGGGGATGAATGGGGGGTGGGGGGCTTAACTTGGACACTTCGCTGTAAATTTGAATCTGTTATACTAAAATTGTTAAAATTATTCATTCAAGGCAGAGATGGATTTAATGGCCAAAAATAAAATAATAAACACAGGATAAAGACAGACCTCTTTATCAAATCAAATAACATATCTCTTAGTGAGCATATGCACCCTTCTTTTGGTTCAGAATGTCAAGAAACCATTTCACAGATTTCAAACCAAATCCAGAGAGAGAATGGAGGCATCCGTTATCCAAGAACAGATTTCTGGAAATGAGAGAGGGAATAGATTTTTACCAAAAAACAGTATTCGAGATTCTCATGCATGATAACTCAATGAACTCCTAGCAATGTTACAAAAACAATTTGGCTGAGGAGAAAGGAATTGGATTTTATTTGGATAATATATGTAGAGGATATTGTGATTTCATTAAGGAGCTGAATGTGCATCTAAACATTTAGAATGAAGAACAATAAGAATATTTATACATTATATATATATAATACATATACACACACATACATATACATACATACATACGTACATACATATAAATGTATGTATGTATGTATGTATGTATGTGTGTGTGTGTGTGTGTATATATATATATATATATATATATATATATATATATATATATATATATATATATATATACACACACACACATATATACACACATACATATACATACATATATATATATATATATATATGTATGTATCGATTGAAACTGAGGTTGAACCGTAGAAGCGGTTAACAGCCTTCCATTGGTTGATTCTGCTGCCAATCATACTTGTCTGCTAGTTTTACTGCCTCTGCCGCTGTTGACTTGTTTAATCAACGTTTATTAAACATGTCGCCTGTCCGAACAACATCACACTCAACACTGCACTTCCTTCCCTGTAAATGTGCAAGTGTTAGCCAAAAGAATAGCTTGGCCATTAGCCATTAAAACAACAATACAGCAAACAACATACTCTATTTAGTATTACAATTCCATGAAGTTGGGGACTCACACAAGACAGATTCAAGAAAAGAAATGCTCAAAATCAATGCAGCTAATGCCAAGATATCCTGACTTTTAGTTCCTAGTATGGGTCGAGCTGGATCCTACAATTCCCATAATGCAACTCAATAGAGTATTTGTCAGAGCCTTCCTGCCTGGTGAACATCCACATCTTTTAAACTCTATGCCCCCAGTTTGTAATACAGGCTTCTATTAAATATTTGAGGTCTCAAAGCCCAATATGTGATTACCCAGATGACATAATCTGAGGTTGTTTTCTCTGACTTTAGTAAGGTCCCTCCAGAGCCACAAAAGGCTGAGTAGTACTCCCCATGACTAGTAATCTAATTTTGGTGTAAAATTGGTGGAGTTCCCCTTTAAACAATTAAAAATGTTGTACAGTCTGTAGGCTTTTAGACATGATGACCTATTGAGATACAGAGGCCAAAATATGCTAGGAATTAAATAAACAACATACTGATAGTATTGAACATACTGAAAGTACTTTCATGCTCAGTTAATCTATGTTGGCATTTGCAGTAGCGGAAGTACAGTGGTGACAAGAAACTAGGTGACTTTTTGCAAGCACATGCTGTGAACATGACTACTTTATCTTTGAGCTCAGTGGCTTAATGGTTTCTGGGAACGCATAGCAGCAGGATCCTATAGGCTTCACCTGGTGCACTGGAAATTGGGATAGGAGGTAACTCACTTGCAATCCAATCCAAAGGGATAATTGGGCACAGCCCCAATCCAATACAGTCCCCTAAACTGCATGTAATCCACTCAGCCAAACTGTCACACCAACAATGAACCCTCCCCCTCTACCCCTAGGGCCCGCCAAGGCTATCTCAGGAACACTTCAATAGCTTGTACCTGGCCTGCTGCTGGGCCCATTTTCCACTAATCCACACCCAAGCGGAACGTTTAAGTAGTTCTAAAAGGATTGGAGAGAGCAGCAAAGCTTTCACTGCAGCCATGCAATTAAGTCCAGAGAAATTATCACACAATTTAGATCCTATTCTCCTAAGTGGGCATGGGGGGAGGATCAGAGGACTAACAGGTGAACGATTTTATGTGGAAATGTGTGAAACCAAACAAACTTATCATAAACATACAAGCAGCAAGTATACAGGTTTTGACGCTTTAAATCAGCTGAGGCAATCTGGCATCAGAATACCAGAATAGATACTGCGGGGTGAAAACTGTTGTGACTAGCTTTATTAGTGAGTCAGTTAATCAAGAGGAAAAAAATCAAATTCCTGTTGCACAGAAAACTCATTCCCAAAATACAACTGAGGATTCATCTCTACAAGATTATGTGGTCAAAACGAGGATGTGAGGGAATGAGGCAGACGAAGGTTTAATAACACAGCGTGTGTTGTAAAATGGCAATACTTCAAAACCTTACTGAATTGCAATATTCACTTAAACTCACTAAATGCTATAGCATTTGGGAAGAATAAAAGTACAGCAAAGTGCTGCATTACAGATAAATGATTTAGCATACTACAACATGATTGATGTGTTTGACAAACAGGGAAAACAATAATACTGTATGCTGTAATACTGTAGGCACTGCAAATATGATATGTTAAATAACAGAACTAGGAAGAAAAGATTGATGTGGCTTAGAATTGTGATTTTTACAATGATCCTGCTGTATATTAATACACTGGTACAAAATATTGTCTATTTTCTAATTTGTCTGGCATGGTCCCATTTTCCTGATTTGTCATGTCTGGAGAGAAAACCGTCAGAGGCACATCATCACTCTCAACATTTATGTCATTGAACTGCATCAGTGATCATTAGTAATAGGTTATTCAAGACCAAACAGCAAGCACTTATGATTTGTAGTATCTTTAGCTTTGCTAACTAACCTAGCTAATTTATTTGCATACTTCACTCTTGGATGGTCACTCACTATACCTACATACTCAAACATGTCTGACAGTCTTATTGCAAACACACTGAGTGACAGCAAGCAGAATTTAAGTTTTTTAAGCAATTCAAGTTTTATCTATGCAAATCTATTACAGGGCAGAAAATGCCCATTGAGATTCTGTAATTACAATTGAGATTATTTCAGTTTTTTTTTTTTATTTCAGGAAGAAGAAATTGTCAAATTTAGATGAAATGCTGCCTTACATGTTCTCATCACTTTGATAGAACCCAGAAAAACCCCACTCAAATGCAGAGATACTGGATCTAATAAACCCTCAGTGGATGACGGTAAATTGTGAGCTCAGACTTGTAAGGATACATCTGACCTCTTTTTATTAAAATTTAGTTTTTCCTCTTATGAACCGTTGAATATTACTTTAAGCTTGTGTTATTTTGGGGTGTTAAATATTCAAAAAATATAGAAAATACATGACAGTTTCACAGCTGATATATCAAATCTTTAATGCTCAGTATCTCAGAACAGCACTCCACCCACACAGAACCTTTCGATTCCAAGCTCATGAAATAAGACTGCTGTCTGTGCATCAGATGTTTGGAGTTAAACCGATTATAAATGTAGTTTGGCACTATGTGAGATTTTTCAGAGGATCCACGATAGAGAACAACTTCTGTTTTTTATCAGGAAATCAAGTTTGGGTATTTGAAGGGGTATGAGTCATACTAACAGTATTTTCTTGTTTTAATAACAACAACAGATGAAAATTACTTCAGCATAACATCATCTGTGCTTCTATTAATGTATATGCATATAGTATTAATGATAAAGGTATGTTTATATATTAACCTCTTAAACTCTACAAAGACACCGGCGTCCTTGGCTGACATTACTGTCTTTCAGAGGCTGTAGTGGGCTCAAACCTAGAGCTTAAAGCCAGAGTGAAGATACTGGTATCATATGAAACTAGACGACCTAAGGCATCCACTGGTACCAACCATGTCATGCTAGCTTGTCGGGAAGGGGGCTAAATAATGCTCCAAAGTCAAAAATTTTGGCGAGGGAAAAACTGGCATGGCCATTTTCAAAGGGGCCCCTTAATCTTTCACCCCAAGATATCTGAATGAATATGGTTCTGTGGGCACTCACAAGTCTCCCCTTTACAGACATGCCCACTCTATGCTAATCCCATACAGTTTTGGGAAAAAACCATGCAGTTTTTTGCATGCAGTATAAATGTGTTATTTTCGCCTATTCTAAAAATGGTGTATTTGAATATTTCTGCATATTGGGGTCCCTAAACAGTCTTGGAATTGCATAAATTGGGTATAACTGGAAAGCTGAGACTCTTGTGGATTAAATGAGTCCAATTGTATTCATGTGTGATGATGTTAGTAATAGTAGCCATTTGATTGTAGTGAGACAATTTTTTGAAACATGACCTCACTGTATAAAATGACCTATTGTGACCACTAAGATAATCACAGCCTCATGAAACTTTACAACCACAAACTAGAGACCCAGGTCATTCAGAGGATGTATAGCTTTCCCAGATATATTGACAATAAAGGGGGTTTCTGAGCAATTTCCCAGCTTTCAGATGATGTATACTATTTCCATGTGGCATATACTGCTGACCTGCAATCTCCCCCTAAAAGGTCCTCTCCATTTTGTTTAAAGTTATTTCACTTAGTGGAGTGGAGTAGTAAAGGACTCTGTTGTTTCCACAGGAATCAAAACAAGCGTGATAGGCTCTCGCTAGTTGTTGCTCATGCTGCATCAGAGGATATTTGCATGAAGTGTAGTGTAGCTATACTATCTCTAGCTCAGCGGGGGGCACTGGGCTGCAAAGCCAGGTCTCAATTACGATGAATAGCAACCATCATTGTCCAAGCTTTTGAGTCCGTATGTGTGAATACCCCATTACACTAGTAGTGGCTAATGTAGCCTCGAGCAGAGATGAGGAGTGGGCTACAGAGGTCTGGTAACCTCACTTCTTTCTAACTTCACACCACCAGATTTTTTCATTTTCAAACCTGTAGTCTTCAGCCCCAACCTATGCTGACTCAAGTGACATCACTTGAGTCAATAAATCCGATTTCACGCATCTTCCTCTGGAGCCACAAAAGGCTTTATCAGCTTCTATCACATATGCAGTAGCACTCCTCAAGACCTGTTAACAGACTTTTATGTGTAAAACCGGTGGAGTTCCCCTTTAGACTGGTATGGTGTTAACAAATTAGCAATAGCCCAAATGCAGTCAGTCCATAAAACATATATAAGTTAAACAACGAAATTGAAATTACTTAGCTTTTTATTTAGCTCTTTGTAATTTACTAAAAAAATATAAAACTATCTGTGGTCAAGTGGTGATTATGAAAAATCTTTCTGTAAAGCTCACTATCCCTCTACTCTTAAAATTTCCTGTGATAATCATTACCTGTGACCAGCTTATTTGTAGTCATGGAGAGTGTGTAGTCGTGCTCTTCGGAGGCCATATAACTATAACTGTCACCTAAATGGAGTGTCTAGATAGTCTGGAAACTGACAGAATTCAGTAAAGGCTGCCATCTTGAGGGGTGGGCTGTAAAACAGACAAGACAGACCATCTCTCTCTCTTTCTCTCTCTCTCTCTGTCTCCCTCTCCCTCTCTCTGTGGTCCCCAGAAGCTATAATATCCATCCTTGGCGGTTCACTTGACATTTACTTGCCCCGCTTCTCCTGTAGCATTCCCCTTCCTAACTGCCAGTGCTGCGACTCTCCAGGGCTCGCCGACCGGGTGAACAGATAACAAACCTGTCAAGGCGGCTTTAGGGGGGGAATAAATCCAGAGCTGGGACTGAGGTGGATGATGTGTTCCAGAGGGTTACTTGGGGGGTGGGGGTTGACATGAGACACCCTGTGAGGCCTGGGCCCAGGAGAGGCTGCTAGCTGTAATGCCGCGGTGCTACTTTAAAAAGGGGCACAGCCACTGCAACCTGATTAGATCTCAGTGCAGACATTTCAAATGGCTGGCCCCCTTTTTACCCTCCATTTCACCTATTCTTTACAAGCTACCCCCCCTCTCCCACCATCAAAGGAGCTGTCAGGGTCTCTTTCTTCAGGCTGGCAGACAGGTCAGGGGTGGAAGGTTGAGGTGGGGTGTGCCGTTTGAGGCAGGGGCTGAGAGCGTCTACCAGGGATGTATGAGAGCTGAGGGCTGTCTTTAAGGTGCTGATAACATTCATGGTGATGTGTTCCCATGAGGTGCACAAATGTCAACACTCTCCTGCTATGGGCATAAAATTCTATGAATAGAAAGGACAAAGAGCCAGAGCAAGAGAGGCAGTACATTCTGCTTTGTCAAGCAGTATCTCAGTGAATCATATATTAGCATGTTCAGCTCCTTGATACTTGGAGCCATGTTTTGTTTGCAAACTGTTAAGCAGAAAATCACAGGTACTTGGACTGAACACCCCGGCTGTCTCCTTGTCTCAATGAATATATCCCTTCTGACCTTCTAATCTAATCATACACAACAATCCTCACAAAACCAATTAGACTAAATGGATAGATCCTGATTGATCTCTTACCAATCCCTTAAAAAAGCTATGGTAAGTAAGTACCTGGTAAATGGCTTACTTAACAGTGATATTCTATATTTATGCAACACCAGTTTTCTTTATGCTTACAGCAGTAATACACTGGCCAGCACGTCACTGGCTCATTGCAGAAATGGCAGTGGACATGTGCTTGACAAAGCAGGAATGAAGACAACTGCATCTGAGACTCAATCCAATTACTCACCAGCCACTAAACTGGCATGAGAAGAATATGATGGACTGCTACTGTGAAGTATATTAACTTGGAGAATTGGCAAAATGTCCTTTATTTAGGACAGAGTACATCGAGCGTTTTGGGCAAACCAAGTGAGGCATGCCCGCTAGAAATTGGAGGGATGGAGACGTCCCATGATGGTGCTAAAAACTGCACATCAATTACCTGAAGCACTGAGGCCTGTCCGCCCTATCTACATTTGAGTTGTGCCTATAAGGAACAAAAATGTCAGCCAGCTATCCAGACATCATTGTTGGAGAAAGGGCGTTTCTGAGGAGGAGGAGGAGGAAAAACATCGTTCACTATTCTTCGGTATTGCTTTCATGGATGTTGTTGTATATTTCAAACTAGTGAAGTTAGCTGGCACTGATCTGCAGTAAACAGCCTTGCGAGGCTTAGCAAGCAGCCTGTGTTAGACTAAGCCATGTTTATTATCAAGCACAATCCTCAGTCTCATCAATGCTTAGAGAAAGGCACAGATGAATAAATGCATATTGTTTAGCTTAGGGTTAGCCAGAGATGGAGCCACAAATGAAAAAATGAATTTAAAGCAGATGGTAAAATCCAATAAGAAAAACAGGAGGGGGGCAGACAGAGAGACAGAGCTACAGAATGGAGGACAGAGAGAGGAAGAGAGAGAAAAGAAAAAAAAAAGAAAAAAAAGCACAGTAGCTGCCTTTTCACTCCTGTTTTTCAAAAAGCCGTAAAGCTAGCAGGGAGAGGGAGAGAAAATACAAAGGCCTGTGTTCTCATTTTCTGTCTGAGAGCCCCACCAGGACCACTGAAACTTGCTTGATTTCCCCAGTCCAATTATATCTCTGTGCTCAATCCTTCCAGAATAGCAACATCACACCGAGGGACGCTGTCTGCCTAAGCGCAGCGTGCCTAATGGAGTCCCAGAAGTTGACTCCATTTCATTGCTCCTAACTAATGGGCTGTGATATTTTCCCAAACTGACTGCAGCTCTGCCCCCTGGAAGCTAATCTAGTCAGTGCTGCACCGGACCCAACCCAGCAACATGCCAGCCCACTGCCTCCCTTCCTAACAACCCCCTCCAATCCTACCCACCACTGCTGCTGTCTGTGTGCAAGCCGCCAACGCCCTTCTCTCCCAGCGCTCATTAGTGCTTTCTAGCCGGGTGCTGATTGTCAGAGGGCCCCTGTGATGGCAGCTCTCCCTATGTGGCCAGCCTGCTGTGGTGAATTTAAGAGGACTTTAATCTAACTGGGCTGAGGAGAGGAGGAGCAGCCAGGGACAGGTGGGAGGAGGAGGACTGTGTGGTAGTAATGGATGTACAATCGCAGGGCCACAGCTGAGGACATACACTCTTTCAGGGCTACCTATTGCTCTCCAATGGATACTCGTGCCCAGAACACAAGCATGGGAAGAAATAGCCGAACATAAATTCACCAAAATGGGTCCCTTACCGGCCATACTGTGGGCACAGAATGGTCCTCCAGATGGCTAAGGGACACACCAGTGGTGCAATACAATCACTGGCATTGCAGAATTATCAGGAATAAATATGAAGAGCTTTATATCATATAAAAGGCTCTGCCAGTAAGAGTACAGAAAAAACTTGCATTTTTATGACACATTCTAAAATGAGTCAGCTCTTATCAGCAGGTATAAATACTTCTCATTGTAAAATTTTTGTTAATGGCCATCATCTGCCTTCAATTTGTTAGTTATTAGTCTGAAAAGAGGATGAAGAAAGAAGTTTATAATTATTTCTGTGAGGTTTGAAGTCTAGAAAAATTCTAATTGACATGGTTCTACAGTATTTTATTAAATTTACCAACAGGAAAAGTTATTAAATGAGGGAACATATTCCATTTAACTGAGGTATTCCTTTTAACACCAGAATCTCATTCAGCCAAATGCGACTCCATTTCAAGAAGTGCTGGTAGAGAGCAAAATTGTCTGCTTTTATGGCACACACAGAGGTTAATTATTTTCATAATTACACCTCCAAACGTCAAACATTTGTTTTCCCCCCTAATTGACAAGAGAATTAACAGTGGACTATATTAGCTGTGCAGGGTTGTTCTTAACCACTGTGAAATGCTTTAAAGTGCCTTTCATATGCAATACATATAAAAAGCAATTATGCAGTTTTTTTTTCTCTGTACTACCTTTTAGTCAGTGTAATCTGCAGGGTAGATTTACCAAGGATAAGAGGTAAAACTGTAATTATGCACATTATTCAACTTCAAGTGCAGCACTTGAACACAAAAAGCTAAGATGCCTAAATGCACTGCACCACGTTGTCCTCATGCAAAGTGCAGGTCAGGCTCCAGCAGGCACCAAGAGCTAATGGCAGTGAGTGGTGCTCCTAACACATGCTCTGGCTCTTTCAGGGACACAGGGGAGTTAAGTGCCGGGCTCCCTACTGCTGATTATCGCACCTTCACCAGCCTGCCAGGTCTCCCTGCCCTCCATGCATTGATCTCATTTGGCCAGGAGATAAGGCAGTAATTGGATGAGGGCTTGGAATCAGATGGCCCTGCCTGGCTTGGCTAATTCCACTCTTCCTGGGCCGCCTGGGCCCGGGGCCAAAGGGGCAGGCCAAGGTTAATCCCATCCAATCCCCTGTACTATGTGGCCCTGTGCTGCCCTCTGACCTCTCACTGCTACCCAAACACAGCTGATGTGACTCCCTTTAAACAGGTCAGAGCCAATCCTCTCATTAGTTTACCGAAGATTTTATACCCCTGCATTACACCCAACTACACTGTCAAACACAAAGACGCGCTTCTGAAGACAAAAGGGGATATGTGCATGCACAAAAAACATGCACACGCATCGCTCCACATACAGTTGTAGGTTTCTGCAGGCCTTTTGACTGTATAACAATAAAATGTATTATTACAATACACACAAAACACAAATAATGGATATTATACAATAAATCTCTTTAATTATACTTAAAAATATGACAAAATCAATGTCTCCTGACATAGACATTATTTTGCCAATTTTCTCATGAGGAGTAATAATGGCAGCTGATGTGGAAGAGAAGACAGAGACAAATCTCTTATGCGACGTGTTACTTTATCTCTTTACTTTTTCACTGCTCTTGAGGGCATGGATCTGCAATATGTCATGGCAGGGTAGACTGATATGCATATGCAATTCAAAGTGGAGCGAATTTTCGATTATGCAGAACATTTTTCAACACAAAAGCTCCAGTGCAATTTCACCCCTGCTTTAATGTGAGACCACTGCTGTTCCATTTAAGATGGCCAGCAGATTAATCGCCATCGTTCTTTTCTATTTACACATTATGTAGTCAGAGATGGGATTTGCCTGTATGAAACGAGTCTCTCAAAAGGCTCAGCGCGCCTCATCAGGAATGAATGCAGCAGGGGGACGCACGCCTCTTGGGAAACACTAATCTTCTTATTGCGTACATTTATTCAATTCCAGTGTCAATATCAACCATAATCAGAATGGGCCATGTGACAAGTGCTTTATGTGTTGGCTGATACTGGATGACAGGAAGTAGACGTAATCACCTGGGAGTACATCACTGCTGACAGCTCTGGATCAAAGCTTTGCTCCTGCAGATTAATCATGAATTGTAATGCACCATATAAATAACTTCAATAGAGAGCCAACATATATAGAAACACATTCATTGATCAGACAACTCACACAAGTCGACAGCTGCAGTTTACAGAAGTGGAAGTAATCCCCTAATAATCCCCTGAAAATCTCTTTGAAACCAGATAACACTTAACCGAGATGATACACCATGACCATTTATCCAAGTGCATGTACACTGTTGTCAGAAATGCACAAAAGCACAGTACCCCTAATATGAAAAGACATGAAGATATCAAATGATAGTCAAGATAAAGACAAGGCATGCGATGCATGTGACAAGTTAAGAAAAACTTGACACCGCAAACAATGGAAGAGTGGATTGTGACACATTGCTACCTCAGGCAAACCAGGCTCCGACACGCCAAAACAACACACAAATAAAGAGAAACACAATGGAACAGTGCTGGCAAAAAAGAAATCTACTAAGACTGATACCTTGTGCCAATCTCTGCTAAAATGCACCATACTTGATTTATTATTATTGCAGTGGCACAAATAACAATACTGTACTGTGTGCCTCTACTCACAGTTTCTAGGTTGTGCAGGGGGATATCACAATCTCAGAGACCAGGATTGAATTTTTCATTTCAATTCACAGCGAAGCTCAATATAAAAAGCCTGAATTCCAAAGAGTAGCATCAGCTGGTTGCTCTTAACAAAGGGAGTTTTAAAAAAGACCACATATAGGACTGAATCTCTGGTGGAAATGGGACACTAACAGAGACAATTGGAGGCGAGATGAGGCCAGCACTTGTGTGTCATAAAGACAACAGTAGAATGGCCATCCTGTGGATTCCTGGGGCCTGACATCTAGATTGCAGATGGATAAGTGCACGTTAAAACAATATCCCGCCGACCAAAAAAATCATTTCTCATAGCTGTCTCTATTTACTGAAAGGCTGCTCGTCTCCCACTGGGGCAGAAACAAATGAAAATGTTATTTCTCTACTCATGAACTCCTACCTAGTCTGGGTTTTCACTGCTGGCAATTTCATTTCTCTTCCAAATTTGACTTAAGCCCACGACTTGAGGGAAATAATGTCTCTGGAATAATCTTCTCACAACTGTAATTCCAGGGGCACTATCTCTCTGTCTTTCTGGGTGTATCTGTGTGTCCTTCTGTCCATCTATCCACAGTATCTATTTATTTATTTATTTATTTATTTATTTATTGTTGGCGCTGTTGCCTTGTGGTTTAAGGGAAATTGCACTAGCTTCTGAAATAGAAGTGATGTGACATCCAATGCCTCACAGTAATCCTGTCAGACGCACAGGCCTTGAATAAGACAGAACATGCCCTTCTCCAGCACAAGGGAAAAAGAATGGCTCTGATGCACACAATGTTGTAAAGTATAGCCTGTCAAAAAGAAAAACATGGGCTCGATTCAAAACACATGCAAAACATAATATTAGCAGAATGTTCTCAGAATGTGAGTGCAAGACCACTCTGCTGTCGTGACGCTTAGGAACATCATTTACTTTTTTCAATGCTTATGTTTATTTTTCTCTTCTGCCCATCTTTCACTGCACACAAAGCACAACAGAAAAGTGATTCCAGAATTTAAGCACGTAAGCCAGTTTAGAGATAATACATATTTTGGTGTGCACATACAGTAACGTTAAACACAAGTTTTGACAGCCAAAGTAACTGTGGTAGTGGCAATATTCCTATGCAGAAAACATCCTGTATTTACCTGTTTCACCAAATCCAGGTCCTCGTGAACCCTCTGCGGACATCCGCGTGCAGCCCGAAATTTGTGACTGCACAGACTGTATGCATAGCGAGCGCGCCAACCGCACATGTGCTAGAAAACCAAACAGGACACCTGTCTCGTCTACTGTATGCGTGTGCTGTATCCTATTCTTATTCAGCTGTCGCTTTTCTTTTTTCGACTTTTTCTTGTTGTTCAGCAACATACAGGAACTCCTCAGCTACATTCAGACTGAAAACAGTCCTGTGTAAAACAATACAAGGAGCTGTGTTGGTGGGGGTGTGTTGTTTAAAGTGCCAGTGAGACAATGAAATACGATCCAGCGAGTCCGGTTGGAGAAACAGATTATTACGTTTAGGCTGATCAGAAAAACACTCAACAGCGGTTTATAATATTCACAGACTGGATTTTACAACTGTGGGAAGTTATCACGCTGCAACCCTATTGCGTAGTGCTCATATGGGGAACGCGTCTGTGCCTACGGACCTCCGAAAAGTATGTATGGTACCATGTGTGCGGAAAGCATGAACTGGCCTTTATGAGGTTTAGCATGTACAGACCTTTCTGCCAGATGTTGTGTCAGTATTGTAAGTTTTGTTGTCAGAGACGGTATCAGTACCTAAACCATTGTCCTTACAAGCTGTAGCTAAATGACAACTTCAGTTGCAAACATAGTATATGCCAAATAATATTCACACAGAGAAAGTCATTGATACTACATTGCAGTATACAGTATTATAACACTCCAGAGTAACTGCTGTCCAATGATCCAAGTATTTTTGAACACAAAGATTATGGACATCATGTCGTGACCACAGCGCCATGGTAAAATTGAATAATCTCTTTGTAGCATAGATCTACCTTCATATAGCTAATCATTTATTAAGACAAATTGCAAATTGGAGATTATGATTTTTGTGACATTTTTGGAAAGTCATCTCAGACGTCACTTCAAGTTGATTTGATGAAAAGTGAATCACTGCTGCATTACAAATGGGGATATGTGTGGAGAGCGGCAGGGCTGGGATTCTCTAGGTACCTCATGATTCCAGTTCTTTACTATTCAAACCTTGAGAACATTGATGTATATTCGACTGCTGTGTTTGACCTATACACATGATAGATTGGACTGGGTTCATGAACCAGCAGGCCTTCCTGTGTAACCCCCACACGGCATTCTCAGCCCCTTGTGCCCCTCAAACAGACCCAACAAGGTTTGTCACAACACACACTCATACACGTGCACACAAAACTCAACCCTCCCACACAGCTCCTATGCCCCGCAGCTAAACTCCCCGATACAAACATACACACACCAGGGATTCACATATACTGTATAAAACACACACATGAACACAAACACATGCTCCTTGGAGATGCTTGCTTCACCCCTTGGATAGTCGTGTGGCCTGAATATTATGGGTTAAAGAATTTAAATAAATCAGCTCTAAGTCAGACAGAGATTCAAGCAACAAAAAAAGCAACAAAAAACAGAGATATTTCCATCATTTCTTTGTTTATAGTGGCTGTGATGAGCCAGAAGAGAGGGTAAGGATGATTTGTTGGCTCAGGAGAGGTAAGCGATATGTAGCAGTGAATGGCCAGTAATCATGTTTATGAGGGGGAGATGGTTCTGGACTCCTGGTGTGTCTGATTGTGTTTTCTCTGGCTCCCAGCTTGGGCCTGAGTACACCCCTACCAGGCCATTGTGATTGAAGTATGCACTCTAGCTCTGCTTCTCCTTGGGGGGTAAAAAGGTGCGTGTAATACCGTTTGTGTGCCTGTGCGTATTCCTGTTTACATGCGAGTTGGCCAGTGTGTATTCATAAAGAGGAATGTCAGTCGATGAAGACCTCCCATCACAAAAGAAAGCACCACTTCCCCTTTCTCCTTCATGCAGCCAGTTCCCACATTGCTCTCATTGCTATGGCAACCGGCGCTCTCTCCTTGGGCTCTGCATGCATCCAATCAGAGTGAGACCTTTGTAGAGATTCCTCCGGGCTCCACTTATTCGACTTACCCCACCGGAACAGCCTCCATGCTGAAAAGGCTGGAACAAAGAGAGGAGAGACTCCCTCACCAGAGCCTGGTATGACATCAAAAATTGGGGCTACAGGGTCGGGTTACGGGGAATGCGGAAGTAATACGTAGCCAAGAGCTGCGGGGCGCACGGCTAAGGCAAAAACAGGGTGGCAGTGCGTGGCCATGGCCAATTTCAGTGGAAATTATGTGGAATAGGATTTGTTATTGGAAGCCTCAGAGCCTGAATACTTGGCAAGTATCGCGTGGCTCTGGCACTGGTTTAAGCTTGATAAGTCAAAATGGATTCCGGCTGAGCCTATTTATGTCATTCCTGAAAACATATGGATAGGATTCAGGCGCTCAATACTTTCAACCTTCAACAATGACATTCAACACCACTTCTCCAGTCCATTAATCTTCCATGAGAATAGATTTATCATCCCCAGCACTGAGGGATTGCATTCAGTCAGCATCAGCCTGAACAGTATTTACCACACCAACCTCACTCTATATCAGTTTCGACAATTAAAGAGCCTTATTTTACTGGGTATACAGTAACATAACTGCAGCAAAAGGTCACAATGTTCCTCCGTTTTCCTCATTTTATTTTGTGTTCATGGCCTCTAGGTGTGGTAAATAATTAGCAGAGATAAACTAGTGCCATCTATTCTCAACCTGAGGGCTCCTCAGAGGTCACTGCACACAATCACACTGCGCTTCCCTCATTCTAATTATATTTCTGGAGATTAGATGCAGGCAAGTCTGAGTTAAACACTTGTGAATGTAGGCAGGGAGGCAGGCGTGCCCCCAGCACTTGCAGAGACAAGCCATCTAGCGGGACCCTCTCACAGGGCCCTGACGGACATTCGGCTGTTGGGGTACTGGCAGGGTGATGGAGGCGCAGCATAATTTTGCCCAACTGCCATGTCACAAAGTGTCACAATCTGTTCCTGTCAACCCGACTGCAGGCGATGAGAGTGAAAATGGGAAAGAGAAAGAAAAGAGAGGGAGAGGAGAGAAAAGGGGGCTTGATCTGGTATGCCAGAGGTGGTAATAAGCATGTCTGGCTACTTCCTGGAAGACAGCCTATTCATCAGGTTGATTTAGAGTCAAAGGTATAGGCGATGTGTGTGATCTTGCGCCTGGGTCCTCTGGCGAGCTGGCCGTGCGGGGAACTGGCATAATGAATGAGAAAAATAAGCTGGGAAGCTCTCATTGTGGACATGATCTCTTCACTAACTCACAGGATTTGAGAGCTAGTTAGGGAAACCAGTGGAGAAAATGTAAAAACACTCGATACGTTCCAGGTGTTCCTTTTGAATTAGTAGGAATCCCAGATGGCATGAATCAGAGTGACTCATCCTGTCAAAACCTTGTGCTTTAGATCATTTCACATTAGATCACAGAGGTGGATAATCTTGAGATTTCAGTGGTAAAATGATTTACCTTAACTTGATCCCTCAGGACTTCTCAAGCTGACCTCTTCGTTGTTCAAGGTATCAAATCAAAAGCTGTCAAAAATGCTTTCAGCTGTTACGCTCCCAAAAATAACTTCTTTTGAGGCTTAAACATTTTTTTTTCCCAAAGCTCAAACCAAGTTTTCATATATATTGAGTGGATGTGTGGGTACACCATCATATCTTTTCTATATTTCTGTATACAATTTTTTTTTTTTTGTTTTTTTTAGGGATAAGCAGTTGACTGCTGGTTACCATCCTGTCCATGTTATTTACATCTGAATAACAGGATAAAAACAAAATACAATGTCTGAAACACTTAAGACAATAGAAATACAATCTGCCCTGACACATGACGTGACGTATTTTCATCACTACTGAAAAGCCATTAAACAGTCAAAAAGACTGTCAAGTAATCCATGCACTGCATCTGCTGCTCATTTCACACTGTCACTACACACACACACACCGGGGCCTCAGCAGAGAGTATGATCCCATGATAATGAGCTAATTATAGGTACAACATTCCTACTTCCATATCTAAATGCTTGTCTCTAATAGGAAACATTTCAAATTATTGAGAGGCAGAGAGAGAAAGAGACAGATAATTGATGCAAGCAATTACGAGTTCTGTGTCGGAGCAAATTGGCCAGCATATCTGGACATGTAGGGGGACTGCGACCTCATTTACATCAGAGTGTCAGGAAATAATTGGAGAATGTACTGAGGAGGTGGGATGGGCATAGTGTAATGCAGACCAGCTCTGGTCAGATTACATAAGCAGTTCACTTGGACAGTGAGATTCAGTTCAGAGAAGAAGCGTGTGGAAAAGTTTGTACTGCCAGGTCAAGTAAAAACATTATGTGCAGTCTTTGTATGCTCAAGCAAATTTAATCATAATAGTGATCTTTACAACAACAAATATACTTTATGACATAAATCAGTTTCCAAAAGCTGTAATTTGAGTATTTGAAATGGTTTCACCACATGCACACAGGATTCTGACTAGGCTGTCATGTTTTCAACGGAAAGCCAGTAATAACGGAGTTCAGTTTTACTAGCCGTAAGAGAGACTTTAGCTGTGTTTGGGCTGAAACCGCTTCAAAAGCATGGGAAGACGATGTGCTTGACTTTTAACAATATCACTTCCAGATGTTTCATTACAAAACAACTTTCAAAGACCTCACCGCAAGAAAACCTTCTCGTGTGAGAGGAGCCAGGACACACGAGTATGGATTTCAGGAACCCACAATTTTCACATTTTCATTTCAGTTGGAAAAACCAGCATGCAAAACTGTCTGGAGCAACACCAATAAAATATTACAGTCAATACAGTAACACCGTCAACTCGTTTAACCGGGCCGACATACAACTCATTAGCCCATGTTATAGCGAGGTCTTCCACATCATACGCTATACAAAGGTGTTCAAAAAGCATCGGGTAGCATTGGATCTGTTTGGATGTGACAGGCAGTAGAAGAGCTAAAGAAAGATACAACAGGAAGCTGTGGCTGACTAAAAATGGCCAGTGAAATATAGGGGTGCATTCATTATAGCCTGCCTCTTGTGCCTCTCATCAGGCTGGCTAACGCTGACTGGCGGGCTCTGACCCAGCACTCCGGAGCTTCTCTCTATTGCACCCGCCTCTCATCAAGAGCCTTGGGTGGAAAAAAAGGAGTAACATGCTGTTTACTCGCAATCCCAGGCCCGTAATTGCCAATTTATTTGATAGGCAGCCGGGTAATGATGGCATTTCACCCCTTGCCGCAGAGACTAAACGGGAGTGATTCATCCCAAGCTCCCTGCCCTCCCTGATCCAGCAGACTCCCTCTGCTCAGGACTGCTGCCTGCCTGAATGCCTGCCACCCAGACTGAAGGGGTGGGGTGTGGTGGGGGATGTGGGGGGTGGCTGCCATGTGGCTTCAAACAAACCCAAAAGGGAACCCAGCGCTTCAGAGCAAATGCGGCTAAGCCTGCCAATTTAGCTGGGGTTTGGGGTTGAGGCAAACACAGCCGAGCTGATGTGCCATTTGTAGGCCTTAATGAGCTGGCAGGACGGAGTGAGGAGGGAAGGAGAGTGGGAGAGAGGAGGCTGCCAGGCCTGACCTCCTCTGGCCTCCATCTCCCTACCAGCCAGTGCCAGGTCTGCAAACTCAGTTCATCTGCTTCATCGGAGCGTAGTTGCTCCGTGAGGGGAAGGGAGTGCTACAGCAAATACCATTAGCGAACTGTTGGTCTAATGAACAGCTCGGGTCAAAGCTAGCTCCTGTCTCACACTGCTCCCTGGTACTAACGAGTGACTTAGATGCTTTCTCTTTGTTTTTGCACTGTGAGGGAGCATGTCTGTGCAGCTGAACTACATGAGCGGTCCAGCTGCATTGTGCAGTGTTACAAACAAAATGGTTTAACATTTCAGTAGGGCAAGGACATGGACTGCAGTAGCAGACAAGACACTACAGGTTCTTTACATTATCTGACACGTCTCCCTTCAGCTGTAACTATTTGATACTATTTCACTATCATACTATTCAAACTAGAGCTGCAACGATTTGTGGATTTGTTGACAACTGTTAAATTAATCTGCAACTATTCTAATAATGGATTCATTGTTTTGAGTCACTTTTTAAGAAAAAAATTTCAAAATTCTCTGAATCTCAAATTATATATTTATATATATATTAGAAGATTTTCTGATTTCTTTAGTCTTCTATAGAAGTAAACTGAATGTCTTCGAGTTGTGGACTGTTGTGGACAATCCAAGACATCTGAAGACATCACTTTAGGCTTTGGGAAACAGTGATCAACATTTTTCACCATTTTCTGACATTTTATGGACCAAACAACCAATGAATTAATTGAGAAAATAATTCAAGAAAATAATTGTTAGTCGCTGCCCTAATTCAAACTATATTCTATAATCATAAAAATTGACACAACCAAAAGAATCACATTACCGGGCAAACAACAATTTTTGTTCCTTTTTGTATCCCTCCACTTTCCCTCCTCCCTTTCAGTCTGGGGAACAGAGCTCTGCTACAAAAGCTCCGACTTGCACCTCTTGCTATGTGTGAAGTGGGTTTTTACAGCATGGCCGGAGGGGAGTTGTTCAGAAACCTATGGGGACCGGAGATGAAGCCTCATACACTGTGACCATCTAAAGTGACATGGGGGTCTAAAAGTCTGTCTTCATGCTGCCCAGCTTTCAGCAGCTCTTCTGAAGACATGCTCAGTCTCCTGTGGGGTGTCTTGACCAGACGAAGCAGGGGGCACCAGGGTTGCGCCTCATTCTATCCTCCTGAGTGTACTGTTTGGCTGAAATGCCAACTCAGGTGGAAGTGATTATAGAGAAGGCGACAGATGCTTCCTGAGAACAAGTCGGGAGTGGTGAAAGTAGATGGTTTCTGCTCGAGAAAACCTGACACTTTCAAAAATGAATTGGGGATATAATTTGGAATTTTCGACAATGTTCCAATAAAATCGCTCAGAGTAAACACATTGGCTGGTGTGGTAAATTATATTTCAGGAGCTGATTTCATAGACAACATTTAAGAATAAACTGAATGTGAAGCAACAGTAATAGTGTCCTTATATGGAATATGGAAGTGAGTAATAAGGGTAGGGATGAAACCATGTTTTATTAGTGTGTAATGGGCCAAAGTACACATCATCACAGTGATACAATCTAAATGGAGGGAAGTGATTGGCTGATGAGGCCAAGTCAGATTATACTGTTGCCAATTCAGACAAAGTATTCATGAAATTCCAAACAGTGCTTAAAAAAATTACATGGAGCAGAGGCTCCCCAACACATAGTGAACTATTGATGTTCAGTATTTTTGATGCATTTTTGCTAGTCCCTTTAAGATAAAAACAACTTATATCAGGTTCAATGAAGCAACCAATTGCAAGTAGCATCAAGGATAGTTGTTCCAACATCCTTGAGGCAATCAATATCATTTGAAAATTTTGATATGGAGCAATAACATGCATTATTCTATTAAGTACAAACCAAACAGAATAACAGAAGGCTAATCCAGAGCCCTTTCCTTGATTTAAATGTAAGCTTATTGTATTTTACAACAATACCCATGTTACAGGGGCAGTATTCAGTTAACATTTAGTTAACAACAGATGATGTATTGACTTCTGTATGACAGTCACAGAGTTAGCTGTATTAGTCATCCATTAGTTAAGTGTTTTAAAGCCATTGTTAAACAAAATTTATCCTGGTTTACTGCTACAGAGCCACCACAGTGCAGTCTGACAGAAATCAGCAAGTATCATTTCAATTTCTGTTGTCAACATCAAATTACTTATTTCATTTCATGCCCAGTCAAGCATCGTAAAGCTACACGCAGAATCAGTTTTGCTTCAGTTGTTCGGCCATGTCTTTCTCAAAGACTAGCTTGCCTCCCAACTGACAGCTTTAATTATGGCCAGATATCTGATCGCTTCGCTGTAGATTCTCCACACAAATCAAAGAGCAGGGGTGGGTGTGTGGCAGCAAGGTCCCTAGAGTCTGCTCTCTTTACATCTTGGAATATGTCACAGGGCGCAGGGACACATAGCCGCTCTCTCGACTGCCAGTTAATGCTTGCTTCAGCTCCTCCGCAAGGAACAAGGACCTGGGTAAGTAGTGTCTTTTTTGTATCAGTCAGAAAGAACCTCAGAGAAAGAGTCTGTGTCTATGTGTGTGAGTGTTCATCTATGCAGGATGCAAATAGTGTTCTTCATGTTAAGTATCTCAAGAGTGCACTTAGAACATTTAAGATTTACCACAAAGTGCTCTGCCGAGGCAGAATTTTATTGGTTCATGGCCAAAAGAAATCCTGAAGAGATTGATTATACCACATTAATAACTTACCTTTCATCTGTGTGGCACACACACACAAACACATAATGACTCTTCAATTATGAAACTGTAGTTGAATTTCTAACATTTGCGCTGAAAGGGTATGCACAGATTTATAATACCAACTTAATTCTCTGAGTATCGGAGTATAAAAAACTTGATCACCAGACTGTGTCAACTGTTACTTGTCTTATTATTTTATTGTTAGGACTCCCTGGAAAGCAGTATTGATACTGGATGGATTATCCTGGTGGGATTCAGCAGGTAGGTTGATTTGAAGTTGCATTTGGACGAGTATCTCCCTGTCCGCATGCAACTGTTCCTTGCACATAAAGGTTGTGGCACAAGCAATGCAACTAAGAACTGATTCTAACACATTCATTTTCTTATTAATTAGTACACTATTTTTTTACTTATGTAAAATATTTAATATTCATTTTTAATCAAATCATTGATAGATCATTCTTAAAATATTAAAACAACATTCAACATTGTTTTGGAGCAGCCAAAAGACTCATAACTCTTTCTGGTTGTTGGTAAATAGAAAATAATCTGTGGAAAAGTTTGTTAATGAGATATTTACTCAGACTTTCTTTTCCAATTATTATGTCCAATCTTTGTTTGTTTATGTGTTCATGTCTATATTTGAAATGCTGAACCCAAGAGCGCAATACACGAAATACAAAATTATTGACTAGTAATACCCTCCATAAGTTTTTGGATTTGAAATCATTGAAGTAGATGAAACACTAGCCCTGATAGAATCTCAAACTACCACTGAAGTAGTGAGATATCAAGCAGTGAGCTTGTTTGTTGCTTGTTTGTTTATGTACTCACATCTGTCAGTCTGTCTCTGGAGCTGCTCCTGATGGAAGGCTTGGACTCTCCGCTTACGCTCTCGCTGTCACTGTCCTTACAGTTGTTCTGCCCTGGCTTCAGCTGAAAAACACAACACACAAGGAGACCGTGGGTTAACGACATGAGGCAAAACTGTTAACACTGCAGTTTAGAGCTATACATGGATAACGCTGGCTAGGGAAGATACCCCGCAGAAATCGGTTCATGAATATGTGAGAACTGGCAGGAGCTGCGGCGCTGTCTCTGTAAATCTGTCATGTTTCTGAGCCTATTCATTGGCCATCACTCCGCTTGCCAATGAAAGACGCCATCTGATCTCGCAGTATGAAACTCCTCTCAGCCCATGAAATAGAGAACAGGGACAAAGACCCCTCCAGAACCTTCAAATGGAGCCACTATCCTTTCCAAGCAGACACCACATGCTGAGGCAGCAGGAGCTCAGCAAGTGTCATCCTCTAGACACTCAGATGCAGCAAAATGACAAGAATAAAGAGGAGGACGCGCCAATCTGTGAGCATCTGAGGCCCTTCAAAATCTGGAGAACAATAAAAGACTCTTGGGAGCACGGAGCTGAGTGGAAGGAGGTGGGGTCTGTACTCCCTGTCCAAGTCTGCTATTGATGTCCTCTGAAGCTCCCATGCTGCTCCTTCCAGACCAGACAAACACTGCAGGTTTCATTTCAAAGCACATAAAAAGCTGTCTTTATGGGACAGTGCAGTAAACGGCTGCTCTGTCACCTAATAGGAAAAGCAGAGTGTGAGGCTGCACACACAAAGGACTTGGAGTAGAAGATGATGGCACTCTTCTGTTCCCTCCCTCTCACACTCTGGAGGGAAGGGACAGAGCTACAGTATGTGTTTTTTTTTTTACCGCTCTCTCTCTCTCTCTCAGTATTCTCCTTTCAGGTATCGGCCATCATTTAGTGCGATGAAAGGGCACAAGGTGGGGGAATACCAAAAGAACCCTTGAGTTGAGCGGATAATTAAAATGAAAATGTTCCCTTTTCTGTAGCCATTAGCGGTTTGAAAGGAATCCTATTCCTTCGGAGAATTGCATGATGGGTGAAAGGCGGGTGGATTCGCCGGAGTGCTGAACGTGATAACAGAGTCTGAGCGCTGGGAAATGCCTGATGGGCCTGTTTGACTGTATGCGTGCACGTGTCTGAATATGTGTGTGTGTGAGTGTGTGTCTGTGGGGTCAGACGGTGGAGAGAACACACAAGACCCCAAAAGCGGCACGTGAACAGACACGCGCGCACCAATGCCCTTCGCTGTGATAGCACTAATTACCTCCAACACATTTTTATTCCCACAAAAGCCGCAGCACATTTTCTCCCTTTTTCTTGTAAATGCCAGTTTGTCTGATGGGAGTTTACATATTTTTTTAGAGAGAAAAGGGGAATAATATCTCATCCACCCCGGCCCGTCAACGGATCCTTGAAGAAAGGGCGAGGGATGCTGTTTACGCCTCGGTCTGCGGCTCCTTCATCAAAACATGTTGACCTATAATATTTATTAACCAGCCGGTGTCCCTGCTGACAACACTGGGCAGCACACGCCGGCATACTCATGCATTTATGAATGTGCACACACACACACACACACACACAAAAAAAAATACACAGACCTTAGTGAAAGCTGCTGCTGACTCCTGCATCAAATATTCGAAGCCCAGAATATAACTCATATGGTGAGCTTATAAAGAATATAATCAGAAAAATGTGGGACTGATATAGAGATTTGTCTTTTATTAATCAATGTGCTATCAAACTGACTCTGCAGAGGTGAAACCACATAATCATACCGTCTGTATCCTGGCTTATCAGAGGGAAAGCACTCCATGAAATCAGGAATCTTGCACAAATTTAACTGTGTGTAATGTCTGAAGAACATGTCTAATAAAGACATTCCAATAAAGAGCGGCTCATCTTTCAGGGCTATTACATAGCTTGGGACCTGATTACACAGCTATTTGAAAACGTATCCCTCAGCTTGTTCCCTTTAATTTCCCCCTGAGCTCCCTTAAATTACTTCAGAGAATTGTGTTTTTTTTTTCCTCTTTCTTTTTTATCCGCTCTCCCCTTTCTGAGGTTCAGATGATGGATTCATTTCTTTTTATGGTGTGATTAATGGATGTCTTAAGCAAATGGAGGGAATGCTGGTGGTCATTGCCATCAAAAAGTGAAACTGAAATTTAATGACCTGCTGTCTGATGATAAATCTAAATGAGAAGCCCGTGTGTGTGGGAGTGGGGGCCGTCTCTGTGACCTCTGCTATAACGGAGCTGATCTGATCACTCCCACTTGTTACAGCGTGTGGGTCGTTTTCTATATTTTTACAGCCTTTTAAACTTAGCTTCAGTTTTGCCTCCTGTAATGAACACCCCTGCACTTCACTGCATTCGAAAAGGATCTAAAGGTGGAGAGGCGAGGCATGTGCCCGTGTGTGTGTGTGTGTGTGTGTGTGTGTGCAGATGCCCCAGACTGCTGTGCTGTACTGACGCAATAACATAAAGACATTAATTATGACGCAGGTTGAGGCATACGGATGCATTTATTTAATGACCTTCTTGTATCTGCGCAGCCTGGGTAAGGACTGGCCCTGCAGGAAGATAAACAGATGGTTTTAATATTCCAGAGGCTAATTTCACAACAATTAAAGACACAGCGAGACATTAACATCTAATGAAACATTTAAACTACTAGTAAGTGCATCTGCCATTAATTTCCACACAGTGCGGTCTTGTTTTCCTGCAATCTGTTCTGTGTTAGGGGATAAAGTTTTTTTTTTTCCCTTGTCTCTCTTACCAGTTAGAATTTATTGAAGGAGAGAATCAACAACTGTTTTCAATCAACAGTCAGCATGATGCTTTGGAAGAGAGCAGCCGGAACCTCAGAACGAACACTTCAGCCCGCAAGTATGAGAAATCATTAAACATTTCTTATAAACCATTCTTTCAAAGAACATTAAAATGCTTCTCCTCAAGTTACTAGCAACTATTCAAATACTTACTGTCACACTTTATTTAGACATCCACAAGTTATTATAATGTGTAAATATCTCAAGTAGTCTTTGTTAATATCTTTAACACAGTGTTACACTGTGTGTGGACATACAGTAGATTCACTTTGTTGTGCTTAGTCCATTTATTTACGAGTAAGTGGAGTAATTCAAAGTGGATCCTGTGTTTTGTTATAAGTTAGTTGTGTAACTTTTCCAGGAAATGTGTAATATGGAATTGAGAAATATGCTTTCGGTCTAATAAGCACTAGATTTTGGGAAAGAGCTCATTTGCATGGCAGCATTTATCTGTGGTGAGGCAATCTTTACTCATTTTTTGAATCATTTAATTGATTAGTCAACAATTTCCTGTTGCTTTCAGTCAACTAAAATGTCTTAATTGAGAACATTTCCTGGGTTAAAAATACAAAACAAACTGGTAGAAGACCAGTATTTTCTCAATGGTCTGATACAGTCAAAGCAACTATATTATCTGGAAAAAACAAATGCCAACAGCCTACATATGCATGTGGACAGCCAGAGAATTATGCTCAGCCTATTTTAATAGACAATATAGAGTCAAATGAACTGTCAGTGGCTTCCTCTTCAAAGATGTACAATGGCATGGATTCCCAATAATATTTCTTGACTGGCCTTGACCAAAGCTAAGTTTTTCTCATAGAAGCTTTATTCACTCAGGCACTCTCTACACTCTTGAATTTCACTTGGTCCAAACATATTGTACATGAAGAATAGCAGAGGGACCTTGCTTTTCAATATGTCTATTGAAGGTCAGACTGAAATAAACAAACATCTTAACAAATAACCACACAGTAGCATTATTGGAGCTGCCATACAGAAATACCAAAGGTGCAGCTGAATGTCATGTAAGCCTCATAAATACCTCATACTTACCTTAAGACATCTAGGAAAGCACAAGATCCCTGTCTTTATAATACAAAGGATTTCATTAAAAAAAGACTAAATCAATGTGGAATGTCTTGATGTCAGTACTGTTCTTAGAGGCAACAGAAGGTTATTTAAGCACTCATACATGAGTCAGAGCATACGCACTACATTCCAGATCAGAGTGCAGAAAAATGATGAAATATCTAATCTAACACTGTTCCCCTGGAAAGTACCCTAAAACAGCTATTACAACATTGTCTTGAACATGTGGAGTCAATTATTTTCTCACTTACTGAAAAGTGCTCACCATTGCCATAGTGGAATTTTACAAGTGTATTGACCTATTCTCAAGGGCTGCACTACAGACTCAATGCAATCAAGCACAAAAGTAGGCCCGCTAACAGTTCTAACCACAAAGGCCTTTTTAAACAGAGCCATACACAACCCGCCTGCCCCAGCAACTCCACCCCCAACCCCCATCCCTTATCCCACAAACAGTAAGAAAAAAAACAGAGAGGGAACTGGGCTCAGTTTTCTGTACTGGCCTCAGTGGGATTCTGCAGCCATCAGCTCCTGGTTTCCCTTAGTTACGCACAACAGCAGCTGCGGAGCTCGGCGGTAATAAAACCTGGAACAATTTAACGGCTTTTATTGTTCTTCTGCGGCTTTCAGAACAGCTAACCTGTCCTCTCAGGATCTGGCAGAGAGAATCCCACTAGGGCAGCAATGAAAGAGGATCTCATTTACCTAAAAGCACTTATAAATTTTTAATTTGCTTTAACAAGTAAATTAACAAGTCCCTCATTTGGGAAGTTTTATGGCTGCTTGCCACTGAGGGAGAACCATGAAAGTTTTATAGATAATCCACTACCTAGGCTGTGTTGCTGATAATAAATTGTCTATTTCCTGCGGCACTGTCAAATCCCCTCGGTTTCCACTGACTACACTTTGAATATCTCCTTTATCCTACCTTCAGAGGTCTATATACCAGGGCTATTAAAGTGCTGGGGAGCTTCACGACTCTGCAGTTAAAATGAACAACTTGAAGAATTTCTGTCGACTTTATACAGGCACTCTCGTATAGCCTTAGGAGACGCCATTGCAAACATTAGACCACATTAAGCATCGCTAATTATGTCTCTACCAGCCTCTACATCACATCAGCCTCACAGTGAGCCCATCTAGTAAAACCACCTTGGGCTGGTCGACAACAGCAGTTGGAAACTGCTGTGCCTGTTTAACTCACAGCCGGCTTTATCTGACGAGACTGTTATGTGAAAAGGGGGGTTGAGTGTTCGTCAGGGCCTGTAAGGGGCCTGACAAGGGGCCCTGCGTCATCCTTCTGACAGTGGCTGTGTGGGCGAGCCCACCAGTGTGGCCTGGCTCTGACCCTGTGCTTGGCTCTGAGGCCCAGCTGCTGTAACTGCCACAGACAGCAGCCCCGCCTGGCCCTCTCGTCACCCATAAGCCCCTCTGCCACCCTTGCTCACAGCCTGTCACTGAGCATCAGCACTTGGCTTCCATTGCCCCAGATTTGTTTACTGTTCGCTCTGTGTGTGACAAAGAGGTCACGGGCGTACAGTGTGAAAATAACCCTTAATACCTCTTTTTATCTCTGTAGTTAAAGCATGGGTGTTGCGTGTTCTTTCATCACTGTGACCAGATGACATATTCTTGGCATGTGAAGCCTACTGTTAGCTTGTGGTTAAGATGTCACTCGCAGTAAGGCAGTGCAGCAGTTTTTATTAGTACCTAGGAATGTAACCATGGAGAAGCCCAATTTCCTTTCAATCCTGTAGCATCATTGTGTAGCACTGATCTCTGGTGACCTTGTCACACATCATTTTTCTAACAGGGGAGAGATCAGTGAGGCCGAATGCACCCATTCTGACCAATCTCAGGCCACGGAGGAGGCTTTTCTAGCCTCTGTGCTGGAATGTGAAGCCAAAGCAAAGATATGGAGCCACTGAGGACTAGTCACAGCAGCCGCAGGGTGAGAGCATCCTCTGAGGAGAGGAGGAGTGGGAAATGGAGGCTTGGGGGGGGGGGGGGATGAGAGGAGGGAGGTAAACGTGGTTGAGAGCACTGTCTTGATCTCATCAGTCATACTAAGGACTCCATTTCCTCCACCGCAGGCTGGAGGCTACTAGAGCTTGTGGCTGCATTTATATATTGCCATAAATCTCTGATCTATGACGACATTACAGACAAATCAATATGCTTTTAACATCCATCCTCTGCCCTGCGTCGCAATCACCCTTCTTCCTTCTCACAAATGGTCATATAATGCTGTAGTCTGGTGGATTGAGTTATGGGGACAATTCCCAGATTTAATAATGAACTGAGCAGGTGGAGAAAAAGTGTGTGGTGGTGGTGGTGGGGGGGGGGTGATATATAAGAGCAGCAGGAGACCTCTACTCTCTCAGATCATATCTGAACATCTTGTTATAGTAGCCCAGCGTGACAGTAAAATAACCTTCCTGCCCACTTTACGCACCTCCAATCCCCTAAACTCTAACATTCCCCATGTAGTGCGTACAGAAAAGCAGACCAAGAGAACACTGTTACTAGATTCCTTCCCAGAATACACTGGGAGACAGAGGAGGGGTCAAAAAGACTTCTAGCTGCCCAGTTGAATGCTCACCACCGCATAACTACTCATCAAAGAAATTTGCGTGCAATTAATTACATGATTCCCCAGCTCTTCAATCTGTGCTACTGAGTCGTTTCTTCAATATTGGCTTTCAGAGACACATCCAACTAAAGCCACAGCCAGTGTGCCAAATCACAGCTCCCTGAGCTGGGCAGCCTCAATAAAGAGCGGTATGGAAAAAAGACAGCAGAGAAAAAGCCCTCTCCTATCAGCTTGCAGGGGCTATCATTTCTCTTTTTTATTGCCATTTATTTTCCTCCAGGAATTCACTGCCAGTATATTGGCAAGCCTTCCAGTAGATGGAGGCAATGAAATTTAGCGCAGACACTTAACACTGGGTCAAGCCTTGTGTGCGGCTCATGTGTGGTGGTAATATGATAGACAAACGCTTCTAGTTTAGGGAAAGAGGGCTTTTTTATGTTACAGGAATAGCAGCAGAGTGCTCACAGTCACATGTGTTACTGCAAAAAAAGAAAAAAAAAAAAGAAAAAAAAAAAGAAAGATGGAAAATACATAACCAGAGCCTTTAGAAGGAGGAAGAAGACACTAACATTCGCAAATTGGCAGAGTGCTGTACCCTGATGGTGGCTATTTAAGAGAGAAAACCTAAATAGGTCAAAGCTGTGCCATTACATTAAACCCTGAGGCATGGAAGAACCACTGGCTGGAAAATAATTCAGTAAATAAAGCTAAAAAACGTATAAACTAATGGAGATTAATTAAGAGACATTCCACTCAAACCCTTAAGAGAAAAGGCCACTCAATAAACATGTGATTCCAAGTCATTTACATCCACTCCGGAACATCGCAAGAATGTGTGTGATTGAATTTTACACGTATTGGTGCCAACTGTAGCAAATAAGCCACAGGCTGCACTAACTGACTAATGTACATACATTAACATTTAAAGGTTACGTGAGCTACAATCCTTTCAGTTCATTCTGAAAAACATGACATCATTCACTCATTTTAATCACCTTACCAGCGAATAAAACTTTGTCGTTCAGTAGCAGTGTCCAATAACCCCGTGGACATTAAAGTGAAGGTCATGAGGTCATGAGCTGATCGCACGTTAGCAGGTGGATTTTGCCATTTACTGAACAGGCCTCCCTGCCTATCAAGCACCCTGCTGTGGTTTGTGTGCTGGTGTAAACCAACAAGAATGATAACGTCTCACCTTACCTGCATTTGGCTCCATCTGCGCTGCTATTTGGGGGATTAGAGGAGGCTGTAAAATCTGATGGCAGGATATACATTTCCTATTTGGCTGACCCCGGGTGCTTGCTCGAGGCCAGTGCTGTTATCACTAATCCCTGCTGTAAATGTTCTCATTTAGCCACCTTCCTGAAATTCACATCTGTCGTTATCAAGTCATAAAACAAGACAGTGCTTCAGTCCCAACGTATTAATAGCAGCCTGAGTTTGCCTGCGTTGTTAGGAGTATGCGAGCAAACATCTGCTCTGGCTGCTTTAACAGACTGGTAATGGGAGACAACAAAAAGCCAAGGGCAACAAAAATACAGCCAAACAACATGATTGTAATTGAAATAATCAGGACTTCAGAGAAAAGGAAATAACTCATATGTAAAGCCAAATCATACTATACTTTTGTTACGCACGATGGTACATTAAGCCATAATGACAGAATATTGTTCATTAACATTAGAGTGGAACTACACTGACGTTTACCTGACTCCCTTTCATCTGACTGGTCATAAAAATGCAGCTGGAATGTGGCCATAATGGGCTGGTAGTCAGCAGACAGGCTGGAGATCTCACATAGAGCAATCTCTGCATTGTTCCTGTGATGCCTTCATGTGCTGTTAGAAATATTGTTATTGTAAGTCGAGCACATGTGAAAGATCCAAATACAAATGGGACAGAGGGAATATTCTGATAGATAAACTGCTGAGATGACAACATGAAACAACATCAAAAGTGATGTACTATATTACACTACATCATTTAATGTTGTGGTAATAATTTGAATGATTTCAGTTTCTATTTTTCAAAGCAATTGTGTTGCTAATTAATTACAAAAAGAACTAGCGTGATTTCTTAAACACCACAATGACCACAAAGCTTGCGTATTGGCTACTTTTTCACTACTTAAGCTGTATTTATGAATTCCATCTTCAGAAGAAGCAGTGTGTGTTGAGATTTGAAGGCAGTGCATACAGTATCTCCTGCCCATTAATTCTCCCCTCAGTGCTCAGATTTATCCTGTAGATATTACTGACCTTGAAAAGTAGAATACACAAAGAGGTGTGTGCTATGTAAAACTGCAATAAAAGCAAAATACTGGAAGCAGATGGGAAATTAATATTGGGATGCTGACCTTTTGTCCCCAGTGCTAATGTTTGAGCATCATATTAATATTTCAAATACTTCCCGGTTTACATTTACAAATGCATCTTTACAGACCACTGCCCTGCTAAAAGCACAATGTTTGTTTTTCCTTTGAACTGTACTTTACCACACAGTCATTATTGTACCAGCATGATACTGAAGGGTCACTGCTGCTGCTGGTGCTGGTGGGGGATTTCCTACCCAACGTCCAATCAAAGCAACCAAGCTGGCCAGAAATTACATGTGTAATGGGACAAAATGCACTTAAGTTGCATAATTAGTGCTGGGAAAAAACCCAGCAAAGTAAAACAATGAAAAACCCACTACATGTCTGTCATCATCCATCATAAGTTTTATACAAAGGAAGCTTGCAACATTAGCAACCTTTATTAATCACATCTGAGTGATTTGTGTGTCACTAGTTGGGGAAGGAGAACATTTTAATATTTTGAATTTCAAGTGAATTTGGAATCAAACACACTACCTAAACTAAGGTGCCACGTCTAAATTCTGATTGGTGATGTGAATTGGTAGGAAAAGCATGGAGCTATGTTTACTACAGAAGAAAATACACAGTCTACGCATCAAAAAGTGTTGAAGATTTTCCACAATTATGAGACGACTATCTACAGCAGTTTCAGCTGAAAAGACATTTCAGCAATGCCACTTAAAAAGTTGGAAGAAGTACGGAAACTAAAACTACTTGAAAGGCCTCCGTACAGCAGCAGTAACTAGGGCATGTACTTGTAGCAGTTCAATTAATCATGGTTTTACACAAGATGGAACATTATCGTCTTCTCCAACCTTGTCAGAACTCCAACCATGGAAAATAAACAAACTGATTTCTTTATCCAATGTCACAGCTTTACAGTGGAAATAAAAAGGAGTCAATGATTTAAGCCTACACAGCTCTGAGAATAGCTACCTGTCATGCAAGACCTGAGAGCATCCAACAATGACTAGGCTGCTTGTAGAAATATCTTCCCCACATGTGTGTAAGGCAAATTACAACACACAGGGGACTTGTTACATTTCAGCGTAGTTCCACATCACTTGGCTTAAAGAGAGACTATTTAGGTGGTTTAGTGCTCTTATTTATGTTAAGAATTACAGTAAGATCGAAATCCTGTCAGATTTTTTTCTCCACTGACAAGTAGTGTTTTCAGCAGCTATCAGCGATCTTGGCAGGGTAAAAGAATTACTCCATGACCCTCTTTGCAAGCCATGCCCTTACTCTGTTTGTGTTTTGGTCTGGGCTTCCTCTAGCGAGTAATGGACTTCCTTCAACCCATAAATCACACTTGTACACCCCTTTTGATTTTTTTTCTCCCTTTTTTCTCCTTTCCTTCACCATGTTTTATTTAGTGTACCACATATTTGTTCGTGTGAAGCTATTTTCTGTCACAAAAAGCAGTCAGACAATGCTGGCCCTCTTTTCTCCTGTTCTTGGAAAGGCTCTTTTACAGGCGCTGAGGGCCACAAATGTCAACCACAGGAAGGCAATTATGAGAGTAAAATTACTTCCTTACTGTTATCAATCCACTCCTTGGACCCAGGGAATGGTTAAAAGCCACCATGAAATAGGGCACAGTTAGAGTTTTCTCCTGGGTCCCAGCCAAGGCTGCTAACCTTGCTATTAAAGGCCCCGACAAGCTTTGTCAATGCAATCTGCTGAATGCCTTGAGTGACACGCGATCGATATTCTCCACTCTCCCGGGTCATCACCAGTGACAGAGGCCTAAGTAATAATACAGCTCTAGCTGCCTCTCTAACTTAAATGCTTCCACTGCCACAATATTTCTTTTTTTTTTTTTTTGTCTCGGGGCTTGCAAGCTAAATTTTCCACACTGATCGAAAGAGGAAGATATGGAAGGTGGAAGGGAACAGGGGAGGGTGGAGGTGTGGTGGTGATGGTGGTGGGGTGATGAGGAATTGCTATGTGTCTGCACTGATGCTGGCGAGGCTGAGAGGGGGAGAGAGAGAGAAAGAGAGGAGGCACAGAGGGAGGGGGCTCTGATAAATCGAAAATGACTGGCTGCCGAGTTGTAATCTGCCAGCGTCGAGCCCCCTGTAGCAACAAGCCAAATGAAAAAGCACGCTGACAGGCCGGAGAGATGGAGGGCCTGCGGTAGATTGCGGGGAGGAGATGGCGCAAGGGGGAGAGAGAGAGAGAAAGCGGAAGGGAGAGCAGGAGGGAGGAGGAGAGGGAGGGAAAACAGGCAGAGCAGGGAGGAACTGTGGGGGAGTCATTTACGTTTGTTCCTGTGCATGAAGGTGTCAGGAGGCAGCGAGGGGGAGGCAGTGTGTGGTTGCAGGTAGTAAATAAAGTGGATGTATCTGCGCGCGCACACACACACACACACACACACACACACACACACATTTTTACCATCTGAAAACATAAGAGTCCCATTACAATTTCTAATAAGGTCTAATGTAAACATGAACAGTTGGCAGTGTTGTACCACCCATCAAGAGCTGTCAATTAGCTCTACACTGAAAATGTGTTTTATGTGTTTATATGACTGGGCCTGTGTGTGTGTATGTACAGACGGCTTGTAAATCTCTTGTTATACGCTATCTTTGCGTTTTGCATAAATGCCATCCGAAAGGGATGTGTACACACACGCGTGCAGGCAGCTGTCATGTCCTTCACAAGCAGGTGAATCAAGCTCCAACATCAAAATCCAACACAAGAGCTCCACCTACTGCAAGTGCCTTCTCTGTGCCCCTTCCTCTGTTGTTCAGACAGCCAGGAGAGCTCTGAGAAAACACCAGCAGGAGACGACTGTTCATGTACGGTGCGCAGCTCATTTCTACCCATTCCATTAAATTTCAAAGTAACCTTTCTCATTGAGCATTAGCGTCAGACTCTGGAATAGCCATCCCAGACAGGACTAATAAGGCTGCAGCAGTCCGGCCTTGTCTGGCTGCCTTATACAATGTCAGCTGCGATGAGAGCTAAAAGCTAAGCCCGCTCTCCCCTCCCAAGTATTAAGTGTGTAAGCCTGATGCCTGTTAAGCAGGGTCTTGTAGGAGCAGGGCCTGAGAGAAGGAGTCAGTCTGCCTCACTGTCTGCCTGCCTAACAGGCCTGCTGGCCTGAATACACAACAGCACTCCCTCGCAAAAATGCAAGGTCAATTCAGCAGCAGCGGTGAGCCCAAGACAAGAGGACCAGCATTGTAATTGGGAACTCAATAAAGCTCATGTGGAAAACAATGTAAGATGGTGCTGGCAGATCCCACCCACTAGGACCATAGAGGGCCCAGAGCAAACAATCTGTCTGCACAGCCATCCATAACCCTACACAGAGTTTACACATCTAGATCAGATGAGCTGCATATATTTAGAAATCACTAGTGGCACAGCGAGGGGCCTGATGAATTCACAAACAGCAGGAAATAGCGCCACTGTATTTTCAACGGAATTATCTGCAGCTCTTTGTCTATCCATTGCTGTTTTTTTTTTTTTCCCCTCTGCCTCGCCACAGCAGCAGACATGCCCAGCAAGGCAACAGGGGCCTTGAATCTGTAAAGGCTGCGTCCCTCCTCCCCCTGTTTCATTTGCAGACCCGTGGCTCACAGTCGGACTGTCGCAGAGAAAAGCCATCTCCCTCACAGCATGGCTGCTGTTTCAGGGTAATGCCGATCTGCTGTATGCACCCCGACTTCCCGCGCTCCCACTGGGCTATTCAGGAAATCACGGCTGATACTGAGCCGTTTGTCTCCCTTTTGTGCTCACCCCTGGTCGCGTCATGGCAGAAAAAAAAAAAAAAAAAGAAGAAGAAAAAAATGGGAGTGCAGCTTTTTCCCCCCTGAGGAAACACTGAAAATTATTTCTGTAACCCTCAGTGTGGCAATTTTGGTGAAAGCGCACAAAAAATGAATAAAACACAATTTAAAAGGCTGGCTCTGCAGGAGTGGGAGTCTGCCTGTGGCTTTCTGAGTTTGCTGGGGAAAATTGGGTTCTCAGCCTGAGGTTTATCACTTGAAACTTCAGGCATTTTCTGGAACAAAACTGGTGTAATCATTTCAAATAGGCCAGTATGAGATGAAGACTTTATATAAGCAGTGCAAAAATCCACTGAGGTCTAATCAAAGAAATACTGAAGGAAGTAATGTGGGAGTTATACTTTGCATTTCTGTGGCTTTTCACTGTGACAGCTTTTGTGTCAAATAGCTTTGAACTACATAGGCTGTTGATGGCATGACTGCACAAACAACCCAGGAACAAGGGATCACAGTCTCATCAGTGCACATTTGCTAGCGCTGGCTGCAGCACACATATTCCTCAGCCACAATCAATTATCCTGCCAAAAAAGCAGGCCAAAGAGGCAGCTCTCATATAATTGTGGCTAATGAGAAATAAAAAGGGGAATAACCTGCATCACAAGACCTTGTCCATCATGCCAGCTGATAAGATGAAGTATGACTTCAGAGCAAGTTACTAGCTGTTTGGAAAGGGATGTGAGTGGGAGTGTTTTAATATTTCACTGATAAGGAGTGTGGAATTTAGTTTGGGTCATCTAATGTTTTTCAAGCTGACTTATGACCTGCTCTGCTTGAATGTAGGCTGAGCCGCCTCCATGATAACAGTGATGTAACCTTTAAAGCTAATCCATGTTTTCTCAGATAAGCCTCACCTCTGTCACTGAGATTACAATGTCGACCTAAATGGCCCAGAGGAAGACAAAACACTAAACCGTGACCTAAAACAAACCCTTGTGAAATCTGTATGAGTTGGCACATTAGTGAGTTCCCACACATAATCACAATGGTGATACATTTTCTTCCGGGTACAAAATAAAAGTGGGTTGAGGCTGTGAAGAATTGTGTTGTTAATATTGTTGAATGATTCCTGACCTCCAGACGTCTCATTGAAAAACAGATTTTAGTGAGATAATAATCTCAAAAGAGTCAATTAAATAAATTTAAAAAATAAATCATCACCTAACTTGTGTCTACAAACAACAGCTGTAAGTTAAAGTGAAAACACTCAGACAGCATCACAGTTTCAAACCGTGTAAAGGTACTTGTATTATGAATTATGGAGAAGCTCAGTGAATGCAAATGAGAACTATACAAGGCTTATATTCAATCCAAAAGACAAAGAAGAGAAGTGAAGCAGAGAAAACATGCAAAGCTGGGTACAATCTTAAAAGTAATGGGAAGCATTGGGGGTTTGGATGAGGAGCGCTTTCACTTCCCTGCAGTCTCACAGGAGAGCACAGTGAGCCAAAAACAAGGCTAAAACAAGCATCCACTGCATTTAAAAGCACACTTTCAACAATGCTTTTTATCAAAACTTTTTTTCCCCCCATCCCCTTCTTTAATTTTTTTCCTAGTAACTCTTCATTTACAATTGTCTGTATACACTACACATGAAAAGACGCCCCGCTTTTGTAGGCCAGAAAGACTGGAGATTTTCTGTCAAAATTCCCCCGAGCCATCTTTTAAACACACGGGTAAATAATTCAGCACAGCCTGAACAAAGACTGAATCTGAGAGAGCGCCGGGTTCTCTCGTGTACGCTGCACTTTCTTTCCTCGTCCCACAAGAAGGAACAATGAGTCGGGCACTTTCCTCTCTGTTCGTGACTGAGAATTTTTCAGCTTTATTTTGAGCTTTCAGCCCACAACCAGAGCTGCTGCTGCTGCTGCTGCTGCTGCTTCAGTCAGACCCTTGTGTCTTTCTTCCCTGACGGAGAGCTGCAGTACAGCAGCCTGTCACCCTCCTGTTGACCTGTGGGTGGTGCTACATGACAACACATCAGCATGAGGAGTTGATGGAGGAGGAAAGAGAGATGATCGGTAAAATACACATAACAGAAATATTAGAAATAAATAATAAGGTTCTATTTAGTCTGAGATGAGAAAATATATCACAATGCACTTTCAACACTAGATATACATAACCACTTTTTATAGCATGTATATATGTGACACCTAATTGAGGAGGTGTCAAACTAAACAGGCGATACTTGTAACAAACATCATTATCCTCTCATCTGGTCGCCCTCTCCTCTCTTCACAACCACTTTAACTGTTTTGTTTATTTCTCCATCTCTACCGGTTTGCAGGTTTAACCTCGCCGTGGGAGGGTGCGTCCAGAAGAGGCCACAGCCTGCGGCATGGGTGGTGTTTGTAACTGTGAGTGTGCCTTTATGTGATTTTTAATAGTGGATATCTTTTTAGCACCAGATCTATAACCTCAAATTTTCCAAAACCAAGGGGGTATTGTATGTACTGTGACCATGTCTGACTGTTATCACAGCTCTGATTCAGATGCAGTCATCTGGTTTCTCGTAAAAATGTGGATTATTTTGGCAAGGATGCAGGAGAGCTCCACGCTTGTTTCCAATGTGGGACATTTCAAGGAAAAAGCTTTTTTTATCTTGAAAGAATATCACATGGACTCAATATGAGAAAAAAATCTGATGGATCTGCAAAAAAAGGAGAAATTTTCTCAACCCATTGCCAGACTTCAAATAAGATCAAAATAAGAAATAAAATAGGAAAAATAAAAATTTCAGGGAAATACTACATTTGGTCTCGCTATGTAGAATCTGATGGGAGTTGACTTTGACTGATACAGTAAATCAACTTCTGCCACATGGTGTAGCCAGTTTAGCTTCTGGCAAAGACAGTGCATCAAGGACATAACTGAGCACACACATTCAAAATTAAATGTTCAATACTCCACATCCTGTTTCAGACCACAGGAAAACACTGTTAAGCTCAGTATTTCATATCCCGTTACTGCAGAAACTCTCTCTTTCTTTGTTCTCCTGTCTGTTTCTGTACTTTCGTGAATACAATACCTACATTTAGAGGGGAGTCACTCAGCCTCACTCCTTAAAACAGACTTGTGTATCTAGTGAACCTGCAGCCTGTGTGGTTGCACACAGCAGTCTAGTGAAGATCCTTATTTTTATCATTTTTCCTCTTCCTTTCCTTTCCTACCTCACTTTCTGTACTTCGCTTCCTTTCCTCATCACTAATTGGCTTTTGTTCTCACCCTTTGTCACCCTTCATTTATCTGATGAAGTTCACCTGATCACTCTTTATTTAAAGACGGCACTCCCTCTAACTCAATCTCTCACCTTCACATGGGGCGGCAGTTCTGATAAGAGGAATTTATCTTATTCTATGTCCATGTTAGTTTAACTGACAACTTTATTTATCCTTATTTCTTTAAGAGATTGATACAAAATGGACATATGAGACTAATTTGACTTATAGTGTTAAGTTTTAATCTTGTATTTGTTTTCTTTCAGATTCAACAGCCCGTGTGTGTTTTTTCTCTCTTATGTTCATAAATGCAATACCTTTGATTTTTGGAGAAAATAAACCTTTAATCAGAGGACTGAAGTTTCCTGGCTTTATTTCTAAGCATTCTGATCCAATGCCCACGATGATAGTCAACTTTTCATTCTGAACCCCCTAATTTACAGGGTGATTACTTTGCCTGAGTTTAGCAGGAATAATACAGTATTGAGCTGCACACAGAGAGCTGAGGAGGAGTGGTTGGAGGGGATGTGTGGGGTGGCAGAGGCTACCTCTGCTTGTAGCCCGGGGCCAGACTGGGAATCAGTTCAAAGATTCCACATATAACTCTGATTAAAAATACACAATGGATCTTTTTAACTTTCATGACTAATAATTGATGAACACAAAGACCCTCTTGAATTTTCCATGTGAAAGAGGAGCTGACATCCGAAGGGTTCACTGAATCTGAGCTTGTAGCCCTCCCTCCCTCCCTGCTCCCTCCTCCCTCTCCACATCTTCCTGCTCTCCATCTCCTTGTAGCTGCGGGCTAATTGCAGCGATTTTAGATGATTGTTATGAAAAACAGGCGAGCGGCGGCGCTTTGCGAGCTGAATCCCCTCGAGGAGAGGCCCCGCCACACCGGGAGCGCCTGTGCATCCTAATGACTGCAATCAGGGCCTGCAAGAGCGAGGACGCCTTTGTTTTCTCCAACACTGTGAAGGAGGCGAAGAGATGCGCACACACAACAACACACTCCAACGCTCTTCAGGATGAATAAACCTGAAGAGAACAACAACTGCGGCGGTTCTCTCCTTGTCAGCGCGTCCCACTGCAGTATACACGGTTGAGCAGCAATTCAAGGAGACTCCCAATCAAAATATACAAAACAGCAACAACTGCAGCAACTCACAAATACACCATTTACATTATAGGCATACATGTCAAGAGGCTTCATTAAGCACAAAAAAAAGGAACAAGCTTAAATTCCTGTACTGTAAACACTGTTAAGTCCAAAAGTGCACAAATCAAACTAACAGTGTCCTGATAGTGGAAAAACTGTGTAGTAATTAATACATGAAACAAACATTATTTCCATCATGTTTTCTACATTGTTTTTCACCATTTGTGGTTTGACTGCCACTCTTTTCATTACATCATCTTGCGCCCTCTTCCTCTGCTACTGACACCTGACTGGAAAATTCGCACTACTGTTTATCTCGATGACCCAACTCCTGATATTCACATAACAGTGTTGGATGGAAACCTACATTCATTTGCATTTTCCTCAGCTGAGTTACTGGAAATTTGGTTGAAATTTGCACTACATTTGGATGGAATAAAACATGATCAATCATATATTGGTCATAATACTGTTTGCTGCTGATACTTTAATTTTATTGATGGGTTTAAGTTATGTTACTTTAATTCCAAGTGGATATGATAAAACTGTATTTTTAAAAAATGAATTAAACTGCTTGATTTTGTGCAGAGCTGTTCATTTTTGTAAATGTTTTTTATTCCTGCTCATTAATAACCCTGAAGACATGGATACACACACACACCTACACTTACAAAAGTGTGCACACAGACAGCTAACAGTGTGTGTCCACAGTAAGTACCAGAGATTTAACAGTGTGAATAATTAAATTGTAACTAAATCAATTCAAATTAAAGCTGCAACAGCGATGAACAGGCCCTCGTGCCTCAGAGGGAGCGGCAGCTGTGGTATCGCTACTGGAGGTCGGTTGACACAGGTCTGAATGGTCGGGATTAGCGGACACTGTGTTTTTCCTGTGTGCAGTACATGGTGCTGGAGATGACACTGGAAATTGTGTATACATCCTATGAACTATGCGTCATTTAGGCCTCACTTCCTCGTGCCCGTAGGCAATATGACATAAGTGAAATATTAATGCAGCAATACATTTACCAGAGAGCAACTGACATGGATATACATTTTCATGAATATTGGACGTTGCATGAAGGAGTTAAATATCACTTCCTGTGTCCACCATGTGGCGCTAGAGAACACCCACTGATTATACGTCATGTGGCTCTATGTCATGTTTAGATCACACCATGTCAATTTCATGTAAATTGGATCATGTTTATCACATAGGGCTGATTTCCTGTTGTCAGTAGGTGGCGCTATGACTATGACTCAATATTGACACGTATATATGATCAGGCCTGGACTCTCATCAAGCATTAGAAATTTGGGGCAGATTGGACAATGTACATTCAAGTTACAACATCTTCCTGTTTCATGTTTTGAGCAAAATTGACCAGCGAGGATGCTCTATGAAAAAGCTCAAAAGCTTCTCAATATAGCATCACAAAGGTCTTTAGATATCATCTACCAAGTCGCTTGAATTGATTCTCTAGGAGGAGTTTGTTAAAGTACAATGCCTGTCAATGGCTTCACTTTATGAAATAAAATACACAGTAGATTCAAAATGGCTGACTTCTTGTTGGACTTAGGGTATGGCTCCAAGAGTCTGGAGATGTTACATCTGCATACCAAATTTCATACATCATCAAAATTAAAGGTAGGGGCTTTCACCCTCGAGCCACAGCCAAGCCCAGATATCAAGTTACGTCACTTCTGATGCAAGTGCAAAGTTTTGTGAGTTTTCGAGCACCTCAAAAATGCTCAAAGTAATTAGAGAGCACTGTAGAGCTGCGTGCCACACCCAAGCCAAATTATGATACTAATCGACATACTTACTAGTTCAAGCATAGGTGCAAAGTTTCATGAGTTTTTGTGCATCCCAAAAGCCTCAAACATATGTTAGTAAAATGAAAATTGACACACAAAATCCAAAATGGCTGATTTCCTGTCTGGCAAATAAATTTTAAAAATATGTATTATGACCAGAATGATGAGAGCAATAATCCCACTGAATTTCATGAATCCCAACATGGCCCTGTGTTTGGGGAAGCTATGGAGCCTGAGCCCAATCACTACAGAACTTTGCAATTTTCACCAGTTCTGACGTGTGTGCCAATTTTGTTGAGTTTTCAAGTATCCCAAACCTTTCAAAAATGAAATGCCGTAGGGGAAGAATAATAATCTTTAAAAACATCTTTAAAAACAATAAGTTCCCTGCATTTTCAGTGCCAGGAACCGTTGAGCCATGGCACTTTCGTGCTGAGGCCCTAATTATCTGACATGGGTGGTTCTGATGCAAGGCAGCAGGCGGCACAATGACCAACTCCACCAGCAGTTATCTGATACAATTACAACACACAAATTACAACATAGAGCAATCAGCACAAAAAATAATGAAACACACAGTGCTCACAACAAGTTAAACAGGAACGGCCGGGGCCAGCCAGTGATCGATATCAGGGGTATCTGCTGAGCTTGGACTTATGATAATAGAGGCAGGAGTGGAAGAGCAAGGAAATACATAAACAAAATAAATGAGAGGAAGGCTCCAGTGCAGAGAGCTGACTTCTTAGAGGAAATACAAGAACTGTGAGTTTTACTAAGGAAGTGAATGGGCCAACGGGGAGCTGTGCTTTAAATTGATCAATCAGAACCCCTGCTGACCAGAAAACCAGAAAATGTCAAGACAGACAGAGAAGCTTTACTCACACTTTCAAAATTTCTTTCCATCACCACAGTGTCTCCAACCTGTAACTGTTCTCTTTCAGCCATGCGGGATTCTGACACTCTGTCTATCATCACGTGAGGGGAAGCACATAGTGAATGCAGAGCACATGTGACTATGGGTGAGAAGATAAACAAGGAGGGCAACTAAATATTTCACTGCACTTACAATGCATGCTTGTTAAGCAAATATATTTGGTTAACACATCTTGGTGACACTGAGACCTGTCAGCCTCTGTCAGGCAGTCTAAACCCTCAGTGGTCTGTGTGACAGCAATAGGAATGCTTGTTGCCCAATGTTGCATTGCTTTCCTGTAGCAACACAGGGGCCTGGTAGTAAGTGGATTTCACACTTTGGCTGAATTCAGATCAGCTCACACACAGACAAGTGTGCGCACACACACACACACACACACACACACAAAGAAAACACAAGACCTGTGGGCAGAGGGTCCTCCACAACACTGTAGCCTCCTCCCTGCCCATGCATAATGCATGAGAACATGTAAATACGTTATTCCGCGCATGCATTAATGATCACGGAGAAACTCGCAATCTAAGCACCAGGGCAATTAATAAAAGATGGCGCACAGATAAAGGTCCATACCTCCCCCGTCTCCAAAACCTCCTCCCCACCCTCCCCCACCACTTGATCCACTGAGACACATTTCATGCCAATTCTTAACCTTGTTTTATTTCTGTGCTGCTTGGGGGTGTGGTGCAGCTGGAATAGAGCTGAATAATGAATGGAGGCTATCAGAGTGCCCGACTACAGTAGAGAAAGTCTGCTTCACAGAAGATACAGCATGGATTCATACACGCATGCGCACGCACACACACACATACACATACACAACTCCTTATCGGATGCTCTGGGGAGGAAGTGAGGGGTTAACTGGTCTCTGGGGAGCTGTGAAATGAGGGCTTCATAGCCTGGAGACGGTGCATAAAACATCAACTCCAAACACACAGACAAAAAACACATTCATCTTGCAAGGCACAAACAGTGCAAATAGAGACTTTTTAGTGAATGTTTTGGGCCGAGTCCTGCCTCAGCCTTCATGTCTGGCTACAGTGGAAAGAAACAAATACTATAAAGCTGATGATACACTAGAAAATAAATTGGAAATTCACATAGGCGATATGGTGTTTGTGCGACTGAAACAAAAACTCCAGCATTCGGCTTCAGTCATCACAATTGTGGGAATTGCAGCACTGTCACAAGTCTGTCCTTTGTATGTGCACTAGGGGAACACCTGTAGTTTTTATTGGGTAGATGGACCAATTGTGACAACCAAGATGAATTAATTCAAAGCAACTTGGGAAGAAATCTACCATCTGAATCAGAAACCTGAATGCACAAAGATCTACTGAGATTATTGTTTTCCACATTGTACACTGTAAGTACCTGTTACTATGCACCTTATCACTGAAATGTTTTTATCTTATTTTACAGGTAGAATGGAGTCACTTAGATCCTCTATTACACCCCAGTGCCACTTACTCTGATGTCCTTCACTCACAACAAGATATTTGAACCATTGCCTTGTCTGGACATTTAGATACAGTATGGTTTATGAGAGTCTTCCAGCCCTCTTGATGTAATAAAAAGTTTTTACTAAAAGTAATGGAATCTGTCAGGCCCTAATAGCTGTGTCCCTGATTATTTTAAAACTGCTTGTGTGCATCCACTGTTAAAAAAAAAACTTGGGTTGGATCCCTCGCTCCCTCAAAATTATAGACCAATTTCCTTTTACCTTTTATATAAAATTTTTAGGAAAAATAGTGTCCAAGCAATTTCTCTCTGCACTGGAAAATAATATTTTTGAAAAGTTTCAGTCTGATTTCTGGAAGTATCACAGCACCAAGACTGCCCTGATTAAGATTACAAAGGACCTTTCAATGGCTGCTCATAATGGCATGTGCTCAGTCCTTGTACTCCTGGACGTTAGCACAGCCTTTGCCACGATAAATCACAGTATCCTGTAAGACAGACTGGAGCACTGGGTGGGGATATCTGGTACAGCTTTAGGATGGTTTTCATTTTACCTGTCCAATAGGAGGTTCTATGTCTCTTCATTATCTTTTGTTAAGTATGGTGTGCCTCAGGGGTCAGTTTTGGCACCAATTTTATTTTCCTTATTCATGCTTCCCCTTGTGCACATTATTCATAGACATGGCGTGCTTTTCATTATATTAACTATGCTTCCTCATGCACCCTCTCCTCTGTCCTCCAGCTGTGACCTGGAAACCGATCTCCCTCCGCCATCATGGAGGATCTTCCAATCCCTTAAATGCACCCGGAGGAGATGAGGAGGAGGAAGGTTTTTTTTGTTTTTTTTAATCGGACAGCGTCACCCCTTTGATCCAATGTGTTTATTGATTGGTCAGCTGATCTGACAGGACAGTAAGAGTAGAAAACTACTTGTGGAACAGGAATGACGGCACCAAAAGCAGCTGATCATATTTAATCATAAAATAAAAATTACTGAATCATGAATCAATAATGAAAACCACTATTGTAACTTTATTTCTTTCTTCATGAGCCTAAGGCTTCTCCCAACTATGTCTCAGCTCCTTCATGAAAATATGATGCCGCACAGCTGTGTGTCTCCTATAAAATCACCATGAGCCTGAAAAGGACGTCAGACTTTCACAAACCAAATAAGCAATATTTTATTCAAACATATTCTTCAGGCTACAGCTGTTTTCATTGCTCCTTTTCATTGGTTGTTCTTTCATTAATTAACAGATTTAAATGATCCATTTGTGTCTTATTCTGTGACAGCCAGATGTCGCTATAGATCTATAATCAGAGCATTTATCAGGTGTTTTACTTCCAACTATCCTGTAGAAAATATTAAGTAACAGTGTAAAATGTTGATTAATTGTACATGAATTTTAAGTTTAAATTTTAGAGTTTAAGTTTTTAACTTAATAATTTCTACATATTAATAGCTGACTTCTACATATTTGACAGTTGAGGTGCTATGCATCATGAGTAGCTGCCGTTTCCTCAAAATGGTGACGGAATGAGCGACGATGATCCCTTTGATGAATTAAATTCCTCTATCCGTCTTTTGCTGGGAGGAGCTGAGACATGAAGAAGAGACGCGAGTGAGGGAAGTGAGGAGACACATTAACATAATGAAAAGCACCTATGGTGTCTCTTTTGATTGTTATGCTGATGATACGCAGATGTACCTGCCTGTTAGATCCACACACCCTAGAATGCTGAGTTTAGTTAATGACTGCCTTTGTGATGTCAAAAACTGGACCGCCCCTCCAACATGACCCCCCCGCCCCTACTGAAAGGAACAAAATGTTTATTTATGTTATTTACCTAATTAATGTGGACACCTTACTGTAAATGCAATAAAAGCTTCATGAATAAAAAGCCAACAAGAGTAATTTATTAATGTAATCCATGCAAAAGATGAACAAACAATAACCCCAAACATCTCTTAGAATGGATTTTAAGATCTTACTGATTACTTTTAAGGTTTTTCATGGCCTCTCTCCCTGCTATATCTCTGACCTTTTGGGCAGAAGTCTTTTGTCTGTTCCAGAGGCCCGGCTGAAAACTAAATGGGACAGAGCATTTGCACTCAGGGCCCTGAGGCTCTGGAACGATCTGTCTGAGGAAATCAGGTCGGCTGAGTCAGTGATCTCTTGTAAGTCCCTTCTTAAAGCATACTTTTATCAGAAAGAGCCTTTCCTGATTTTCCCTGAGTTTTTTTTTCTCTGAACTGTCTTTTAATGCTTTTTCAATATGATGGACTTTTTGAACATGGTGGGTGGATGGGGAAAATGTTTAATAAAAGTTGTCAATCGTTTCTCAAGATCATCAAACCCCTAATCCATGCTCCTTTACTGCCACTAGAAAGATCTTTTCTGTCCAAACAAACCATTTCCTTTTCTGTTGCTGTAAAAATGGTAAAGAAATTTCTCCCGTCAGAATAATCTTTACTGGCCAAGTGTGTTTACACATACAAGGAATTTGCCTCCAGTTTAGTGGCTCTCAATGTACTTACACAGAACAACAACACAACAATCTTCTACAAATAGTGCAAATAAGTAAAGAGTGCACGGAGTGATGAGATAAATATTAAATTGGCGAAAAAAGACATTACTTTATATACATACTGTATAGTAGGTGGTTATGTACAGTATGTACAGCCTGTTCAGATATAACGTAGTAAGTGAAATGTATTGCACATTTTGCATTTTAGACTAAATATAAATATAAATTATTTGTAGGTACAGTGGGTATTATAGTGTTCCAGGGTTATTGCACAGTGCCACAGTGAGTTAACTGTTCATAAGTGTGACAGCGAGGGAGAAGAAACTGTTGCTGGTGTATAGTGCCTCTGGTAGTGCCTAGAGGGGAGAAGTTGGAACAGGTTATGTGCAGGGTGTGTGTGCAGCTCAAGGCGGGGCCCTCCCACAGGTCGACCTGTCTGTCATAAGACAGATGTGGTGTCATTAGAGCTTATGTAGTGGTCACGCCAAAAGTGATATCCCACAGTGAAACAACTCACTCTGTTACAAAACAACCAGGGATTACGTTAAGTAACCCAAGGTTTTAGTGGGCACACACGTCCTAACGAAAACTGTTTCATCCAGGTCTGTAGATGGCAGCCTCAGAAACAGTCAAAGCAGGTGTGTAGCTCCAGTTCTGACTTGTTGGTCCATCTCCTCACAGTTTTAACCACAGGCTTTGCAGATTTTAATATGTTGGGAGAAGATGAACCAGACAGTGATCAGAGAGTCCCAAAGCTGCATGGGGAAGAGAGCGATGTGTGTCACTTAATATTGTGTAGCAGTGGTCCAGTATTTTTTTATCCCTGGTGGGACACTTAACATGCTGTCTGCATTTTGTCACTTCATGGCTGAGGTTTGCTTTGTTAAAATCCCCAAGGATAATGAGAGGGAAGTCTGGCTTATCTGGTTAGCCAGGTGTTGTAAGGCCTCACTAACGCAGGCCTGAGGTGGGATGTAAACACCAACCAAAACAAAGGAGGAAAACTCCCATGGTGAATAAAACCATTTGCAGTTGATGAAAATAGTCTCTGGGTGAGGACTGCATATTTTTCTTGACAATGTATCTGTGCACCAACGTTCGTTTATGCAGAAGCAGATTCCGCATCCCTTCATTTTCTTATTATGTGATGTGCTTGGTGGAGTCGGAAGCCCGGCAGATGTACAATGCTGTCAGGGATGTTCTAACCAAGCCCAGTTTCACTGAAGCACAGGGCAGCAGATCCCTGTTCGTTCTGTTAATGAGCAGCAGTTTGTTGGGCAGAGAGCGGACATTCGCCAAATGCAATGACGGGAGCAGTGTTCAGAACCCCGACTGTCGCAGCTTAATCAGCGCTTCAGCTCACTTCCCTCACCTGCATCTCCTCTGAGCTCCACAGAGAGCTGCTGGTCCTCAGACCAAAAATCTCTGAAAAAGTTTCTGGGTGTGTAAAGACCAGTGAAAAAGTTTGTGGAGTAAACCGTCAAATATTCAACAGTTCTTCCCTGGTGAATGTGATATGAAAGGGAGTACTGAAGACTGCAAAAATAAACAAAAATAGAAAAAACACTAGACAGCGCAACACCGAGGCAGCCACCCGCGGCACCATCTTATATGTCAAATTCAATTTTTTAACAGAGTATGAGAATGAGAAAGAGGCAGAGTGAGAGGCAGATGGTTGGGGAAAGTGAAAGCTCTGCCTTGTCTACTCTTTGTTCCGCAGAGTCTGAGCTGGCCAAGCTGACAGCTCGTCAATCTAACTGACCGAAGGGACAAGATCCGAAGATGACAGCTCTTTCTCTCTCTCCCTGTCAGTCTTTGATACCTCTCACTCTCTCTCTCTGTCATTCCATCACTTGTGTGCAACCACAAGCTGACCTTTCACTGCCACCATAATTCCCCTGTCTGTCAAGCACAAAACAGGGAGAGGAAGGAGTTGCAGCTAACATTCCCCCCCCCCTCTCTCTCTTCTATGTGCTGATTTCAAGTTACAGTAATCACTGTTTATTAGCTCATTTTGCCCTTGTCATGTCCAGGAGCAGTAGCCACATATTAGAGTGATTAGACAATTAGGGCCATTACACTATTAGACTGGCCAATGTCACACATCACACATTACACTGTGGATAGAGAGAGTAGACAAAAACTCGCTCGCTTCCCCTCCATTACAGGCACTTCAACGGCTCTAAGCTGGCAGAAAATGGGCTTAATGATTGCGACTAGCGTGCACCACTGCCCTATTTAAAAACAGACTGCATTTTCTGTTCAAATTAACAGCGCGGGGGGAAAAGGCACAAAGGGGAATAGACTGTGCTAAGTAGAGAGAGAAGAAGACCTGATGTAACAAGGCTTACGCTGCAACACTAATTAACATAAGGCCCCGCGCTCATTTCCTAAAAATTTAGTTAACACCACTCACACCGCTTCATTTATCTGAGCAAATGAGCGGAGAGATGTGTATCTACTTAAGCTGCAGCAGGTCAATTACTAAAGCTAAATAATTCACAGAATGTAATATTTAGGTCCCACAAAAATCCTATTCTAAAAAAAAAACTTCTACACTGAGTAAACGCTATCATAATTAGTATAATTAAAGCATATCATGTATTAATTATTACATGGTAATTCCAGTAAAAAATAGTTTAATTCTGCGTTTGCCTACATGTGAGAGATGAGACATTCTCTGTTCTTGTTGAGCACACCAGCAATGCAAATGAACAAATTAAGCAGCGAGGGACCAGACTGAAGAATCTCTCCAGTAACCATTCATGGAAAAACTAAGCATAGCAAGTACGCTGGTGAGCTGACAAACCGTCACTCTGCTGTGTTACTAAAGGAGTCGAGGAGAGAGCAGCATAGAAGAAGAAAAGAGAAAGAGGAGAGACAAAGAAAGAGACAGAGAAGAGAAAGAGGAAGCAAAGAGAAGATGTAAAGGATAGGAAGGCAAGAAGATTAGAAGAGAGAAGATGAGAGAAGTGAGGAGAGAAGAGCCAGCATCTGGAGACTGTGAGACATCACAGCACTCTGATGGTCAACCTCTTCTCTTACAGGAGGGGTAAAAAGGGAGGGAAATCTGTTTCCTGTCATCTTCCATCTTGTCAGTCTTTGTTCAGACATCTTGCATCTCCTCCACCAGCTGTTTGCTGCCTGTGCTGACAGATGGCTGCTTCTCTTTGATATGCACTCTCCTCTGGCCCGCTCTCCACCACACTCTTCTCTCCCCTCCCCTCACTGGGTAAAAGTTTTAGGGGAAAAAGCCAACCTGGCGTATGAGTTTTGCTTAATGCAGGGAAAGCTAGTTGTTCACACTGAGAAACTGTTGGCCATTTGCAGAACATAATGGTGTTTAATAAACAGACTTTTCCCCAATGTCCTGATGGAAAATAATGATCTAGACATTATGCGTTTGAATGTGGGAGTGTGTCCACGTGTGTGTATCTGTTCCACAGCGTTGGCCAAGTTAGACGGATTTTGAGCCAAGCCTCACTCAGGGGGGAGGCTGCTGAAAAAAGCATAGGATTGTTTCTTTGGACTGTACCAGCGTAGACTGGTATTGCCAGACAGTTACACAAGTTTACATTTAAACAAAAAGCAATTGTTGGGTTTCGCTCTCCGGCAGTCTGCGAGCATGTGATCCATCCTTCCATAAATCTGTGACATTCCCATAGCTCACATTGCCAGGCTGCCCCTCTGTGTATGTGTCCATCTGCGTGAAGCAACCCTACCCTGCATGTGAGCATGTGCACGGGACAACAGAGGGCTCTTTGAGCCGGGGTACCAGGGTCTGCCCATGCGACTCAGGCAGCTCAACTATGGGAACCATCCCTGTGCCCAGTCATCCAGCAGGCTGAAACCAGAGCTGCTCAGGAGCGGGCAGCAGACGGCAGGCAGGACCCGGCATTCCAGTGGGAATTTCACAGGGGCTAATGAGCTCTGGGAGAACTCCTCTGAGGAGAAAATGAGGCACATATTGCCTGTGCAGCTCCACATACTGTACACCTTTACTCAGTGCCACGAGTACTGATACATCTCTGCTATCTATATTTATATGGCAGCCTTATTAGGCTGCAAGCTAAGAGAATATTGATTTAGTCCCAGTGAAATGTATAAAACTTAATATTTCAGTCCTGGTTTATTTTGTCACACCTGTGGTTAGCAGTGGTAACAGCAAGCGCGTTTTAGTAATATAACTTCTGGAGTTCTGTTAGAATTGACACGTGTATCGACCACTGAGGGCAGCAAACATGCGTTTAGCATGTAAGTAAAGAAAAGCAACTCACCGCTGAGAAGATTCATCACATTACACTGTTTTCACAAAGATGACTGAGAAAGACTGTCAACAATCTCATCACATGATTGAATGTCATCTTCCACATAAAAGGAAAACACATGAATGCACCAACTTTTGTCTTCTGTACACAGTTTGTATCCTGTATTAGAGAATGCTTTTTGCTGAGAAAATACTAACTAGTATCAAAAGAAGGTTTGACATACAAGAAATACAAAGGGAGGTTATTTTGGAATTACTGATTTGGCATCAAACTGTATCTAAACACTGCAGGTAAAAGTAGATATATTGTGTTTGTGACAGTGCAACCTGTGATTAGAGCAGTCGATTCTATGAATCATCATTTCTAGTTAAATAAACTCCAGTTTGAGAACCATGATGTAGAAACTGAAATAATAGTCTAGGTTGTTTATAAGAGATGGAGATAAAAGGCGACAGGCAAAAGCATACAGCCTGTGTGGGTGAAAGTTGTCTTTCCAGTTGGCTAGGCATCCAGTCATTCGCTCCATCCATCTGTCAGGCCTGTCCCTAGTGGCTACACTGAGGGCTCGCTCTCTCCTCCGCTCTCTCTGGCCTGCAATTGTTCAGTGATCCAGACACTGGTCAGCCGCTCCCTCTCTGCATTCTGTCTTCCACTGAGGAGGCTGGAGACCAGAGACACAGTGGCAAGCACTGCCTTGTTACAGCCCACTCACCGTGTTTACATCCAGCAAATTAACACAAACATGGCAGGGGGATATGAGATCCTGCCGGGGGCCTGAACCCTGCAGCAACTGCCACTAACATCACACACACACACACACACACAGTAGAGAGACATACTGCTACTGTGACATCAGAAATCCCCAACAATATCCATAGCTGGTGTCACAATCCTGACACCATACGTCAGTCTTCTTCTACAGAGTGTCTACAATCATTTAAACTTAAGAGTTCAATTTGGATCAAACTTAACAAAAAAAAAAAAAAAAAAAATTAAATAAAAGTTTGCTATTTAAAAAAGTCTGAGTATGTCTCTCTTGGTGGTCCATTTAGGAAAGCTCTGGGTTTAGAGAGACTCTGTCGTTATCGTCCTGCCTGGACAGCCTCCTCATCTGTTTAACCACCAAATATTTCAGTTATACTGTATGCTCGTCCACTTTGAAGCTTAGCATAAGCAGGAACACAAGATGCCCCGCAAAGCCACTTAGCTCTTCATAAACAAACAGATCTAACAGAGTGAAAATCTGACTAGTCAAGCTACTTTACTCCCTCTAAGCTTCTGTTGTCTCCTCTGTGGCGGAGGCTTTTGTCTGACAGATGTTTACAGGGGATGGGCGATGTTTCCTCGCTGCGTGCTGCCTGGGAAAACATCTGGAGTTTGCAGGGATTTACCAGTAATCCCTTCGGCAAGCTGTGGAGCGCTCCCCTAGAATTTCAATGTGTCTGTAAAGTAAGCAAGCTTTTCTGGAAAAAAAAAAAAAAAAAGCTGACGGGGCCCGCTTTGCGACAAGCATTCCCGGGGTCAAGAGTTCTGTAAGCCTCTTACCGCTCCAGCTTTTAAGCATAAATAAATTAAACTGGCTTGGTTAAAATGGCTCCAATAAACTCTCATTAAAGTCCTCCAAGCGTGGACGGATGGGCAGAGGGATAAAACTTTCATGCAGATCAACCCATTCATTATTTGACGAGAAGGGAACAGCTTTTGCTATTGGGATGGTGACACTGGAGGAATCCTCTGAAGCAGCGAAACACAATTAGACGCAAGCTACAAACCTATACGCAGACCAGCCAACAATAGTGTCCCCAATGGACTCCTAATGGAAGATTATATTCTTCAAGAATAGTCCACAGGAATGTACATGTATAGTGTTGGTTTCAACCTTCTCCCTGAGTTTGTGTTTGAAATAGGCGATACCACCCAAGAGAGGTTTCCACACCATGTCCCTCTCATAACATACTGTGGCATCATCAGAGACTGCAATGAGCCTCCCTTAATGATAACCCACACCCCACTCTCTGGTTTTCACAGTCATTATAGTCATTACAGTCACCCCCCTACTAATCAACAAACCAAGCCGGGCACACAGGCACAGTAAATACAGATTCAATATACAATCTACAGCCCCTCTCTGTATGTGGGAACACATCTTACACAGCACAAGCTGCTCTAACAGGCCTCATCAATGTAACAGCTGGGACCTGTGATTTAGCCAATTGTGAGTAAATTAGTTATCAGCCAATTACAATTAGTAACAATATCATGCCAATAAATGTTATCCCAGCCAAATCTATTTCTATAATATTTTAGAATATAATTATTTTAGCCTTCCATTTTTTTAATTATCTAAATAGTACATTAAAATAAAGTAAAGTAAATTAAAGGCAACAAATACTGGCAGGCTGTGATTGGGCAAACTGAGTAGCGGAGAGGATTCCATGTTGTTATGGAGAAACAAAGGCATGGATGCTGCTAAACTAAGCCCAGTTTAAAGTGAACCAGTAGGCATATAAATCATCAAATGTAATGAAAAGTTTGTTTAAATGTTTAAATGTAGTAACAGGAGCCTTGCATGTGTCACTTTGTAGAAAACATGATCTAAATGAAAAAAAGAGATCCAAAATAAATACAGATCATTCAAGATGAATATGGTGCTGTGTGTGGGACACAATGTATAAAACCAAAGAATCTACAAGAAACATCAACATGCTGTGTTTCTACAGCACAGAAAGCTTTTCATCAATTTACTGTACACATACTTACCACAATAAACAGATTGAAGTCGACAATATAAACGGTCAACCAGCGTCAGTGTTGCCAAACGGGAGCTTGGCGACAAACTTCCCCTACAGCATACTGGAGATTCTCTTAGATTCACATAAAATATGGCTGAAGGACTTATCTGCTTATAGACAACTTCCTCTTACTGATCAGTGGTAAAAGAAACTAAGTACATTTACTCAAGTCCTGTACTTTATATTATTTACAGTATTTCCACTTCATTCTACTTCCTACTTCACTACATATTGTGGTAAGGGAATGTATTTTACTTTTTACTTTACTGTATTTCATAGATTCGTTACTTTTCAGATGAAGATTTGACATTAAAAGACATGTGATAAGAAAATAAGATACATTGCATTACTTAAGATTAAACCAGTGGCTCCCAACCTTCTTGGCTTGTGACCCTTTCTTCAGACCGAAAATGGCGGAACGTGAAAAAACTGCACCAGGCTCGGCAAAAAAGCACAGTGGTCGTCTGGCAAAAATTTGAACCGGGCTCAACTTTTGCAACAACGCAACCCGACATCATCCAGAAAGGCGCTGCGTTGGCCAATCACATACATGCAAGCACACATTCCTGGATGTTTTTAACGACTATTTACCTTGCGATGGTAGCGATAACTTTCCAGACTTGTAAAATCCTGTCTGAAAGTACTCTGAACCGCGTTGCAGTGTTTTGGCTTCTGATAACTCCTTAAATGTAATTAATCTGTAACTACAGCTCGACTTCCTCAATCGTATTTCTTTATCTCACCGGTACCTCAAAAAGCACACCCTCCCACCATCACAGCCCCTTGTACTGTTTTATTGCAGGGCAGTTTTCAGTCTGAATGCCGCCTGAGGAAACATTGTCTGGTTGGGGCCCTTTGTCACATTTTATGTCTATGAGTTGTTAGCTGTTCCACCATAGAGACATTCCCCCTCTAAGCTTCTGAGATGATTTCATTTAAATATCTGTTCAAGACCCAAGGAACCAACAGCCAAGGCCCATTAATTATCTCCAAACCCCTCACATTTATTTTGTGACCCACTGGAAGGGCCCTGAGCCATACATTGGGAACCATTGGACTTATTGTATATAAAATAATTGGAAGTAACTCACACACATTAATGCAACAGTATTAACAATATAATATCATATACAATCATCTGTCAGTCACAGGGGCCGGTAATTTTACTTTTGATACTTCAAGTACATTTTTCTGGTAAAACCTCTGTAATGAACAATTTACACAGAGTGGTTTTAGTACTTTTACTTAAGTAAGGTCTTCCTTCCACTCTGCCTGTGGCTCTTTATGTGTATTTTTCCTGTTCCTGTGTAGGAGGCAGTCAGATTTTGTCAGGAGGATGAGCCACACCTCAATTAACTCCTCTTGATTACTGAAAGAGGGCGGGATATATCAGTTCTCTCTCTCCGCCAAGCAAGCAGGGGTTTGTTTGGTTGTGTTTTGGGTTTCATTAGATTTGCTTTTCACCTTACCACTTGCATACATTTCTCACATCCATGCACAACACCATGGCACGATGTTAATGTGTGTATAGTTTACTATTAGTTAAATACATTTGTTTTACTTTCATCCATGATTATTTGTGTGGTCTTCCTTGAGCTGGTTCATCACAGTGATGAATGATAAAAGACTACTGCATCAACCAGTGAATATTGAAATCCTTACAGACAAAAGCACTTATAATTTGAGGATAATACACCAAACTGTAACCAGCTATCTGTGTGAGCTTATGAAACAACAATGTACACTGTACACTCATAAAGGCATCAGTCAAAATGTAACTGTATCTCTCCAAGTGCAGCCATCTGGCCATGGGAGAGGCCAGAGTTAACACACCAATCACAGGGCACTCAGTGTGTGTTAAATTGAATTAGTCCAGTGTGAGTCAGGTCGCTGTTCGCCCTCTGTGGGTCTGCGGCCCCAGAAATGGCCCACTGGGGGTCCTGGCACTGGCTTAGAGGACAAAGAGCTGCAAGCAGCAGACACACAGAGCAGGACTACAGTGTTGTGTTCTCTTTCCACTCGGAGCAATGTAACCCACCTCCAGCCTCCCTCCAGTCTCTACCTCCCCCCTCCCTCTCCCTCTCATACCCTCTCACTTCAGCACATGAGCCCACACACAGGGGTAGCAATTACCCTTTCCCCAGACGTGGATGACCCCGGGTTCTTGACCCAGAAGCCACCATGCTTCGTGCCCTTCTCACCCCTTCTCTTTGGCGAGCGAGGGAGGCGGGGGCGAAAGGAAAGACAGGCACTCAGTCAAAAATGGCAGTGCTTGTTTAAGGTCACTTCCTATTCGCATGCTGCTGAAAGCGTGCCTGTCAATCACACGTAATCACACGGAGGCTGGCTGCTCCTGAGGCGAGACAGCTGGGAGCAGGAAAAGCAGACGGCTGCATAAGCCCTTCTTCTCCTCCGACACAAACTCAGCTTTCGCCCCAGAACCCCATAAGCACTGACACACACACACACACATCCTGTTCTTGTGTATACTTTCTTTTAACTGGGAACATGGACATGGGGAAAAATAGAAGTATAGGAAAGGCAGTCCACCTAGGAGATACAACACAAGCTGATGAAACTGTTGAATTTTTCATATTTTTGCAGTAAAAATACCATCTGGAGCTTTTGCAATTGATCAAAGTACTGCAAATTAGAGATATCTCTGATTCAATGAGGCTTGTAAAAAGTCAGCTCAACTGTTAACTTTATCTCTTCGTTCCTTCACTCACAAAGATCACTGAGGTAAAACTCGACCAGTTATCTTGTCACGCCTCTTTCCGTTTCAATTCCCCCCACTTTCTTCCTACTTTCTTTGGATCAAATGTGAAGTGGAAATGTTCTCACTTAACTTGGCCAGATGTGATGGGAGAAGCAGTGATTGGAAGGAAAAGGAGCATGGTACTGAACTCCTTTTTCCACTTTTATTCCAGACACTGCCAGTGAACATCCGTGCTGTTGTCATGGTTGCTTGGACTTGTTTTTATTGCTGTGTCTTTGTCCAGTTTCACAGCAACATTTCTCTCTGATGGGACATCTTTACTTTGGCATATGGATTGTAGAGCAGGCTCATCTGCTGACCAACACTACAGTAAAGTCTCCACCTATTTCTAGTAATGTCACTTAGCAGTTTTTGTATAAACTTTGTAAAACTAAGTTTGAGTGTGTGCCTTTTAATAAGAAGCTGAAAATTACAAATTGGTAATATACAATGTATCTGTGTGGTGAAATATGATTTGACAGCAGTGAGGAGGAAACGTCTCTAGAAAGGTTCTGGTTCTAAAAGATGAAAAGAGCGGCCATCTTCTCACTTCTCCACATCAAGACTGCTCAGGAACAAAATGGCAGACCAGATGGAAACAGAGCACCTCGGGCACCGACAGATGCTCCCATGAGGCCACTTGGCACACTCTCACTTATCCACCATAATAAGCCTGAAACAGCAAAGCCAGTCAAGCACACTGTTATTTCATATATTTATAGCGCCAAATTTTTTAAACAAACTGTAAGAAGTGAGGCATCAACCACAGTAAACAGAACTCTGCCTGGTCGTGTTTTATGTAATGAGATAGTTTTATCGATCCTGCGGGGCAGACACCTGACGCTGAGAAGCGAACCTGATCAGCGTACGGGGTCATCACCGAAACCGTTAGTCGTGACACAAAGAGAGACGAGGCATGAACGGGAGCTTGGCTTAACGGCCGGCCAGCTGACTGACTGGATGGTTGCTGGTAGCTGACGTCTGGCTAAATGACTGGTTAACGAACTGAAGGTAATTGTAACTGTATCTGTCTTCATTAGCACAGCAACGAACACTTGAGAAAGTGCTAGTGGCTGGCCCAAAGCTTGGCTTTCACGGTGTAATACCATCCACACACGGAAGAGCACTACTGAGGACTTATCTCTCCTCAGATTCAATTCCATTAAACAAGCTATAGGATCAGACGATGACATCACTCACTGCGATGAAACTTTACCACATCACAAGAGAGGGCCGCGGCATCATCATGCACTTTCTAGAACAGGCAATGTATATAGAAGTATATATATTTAAAGTGAATGTATCTTATTTTATACAATTTTACACTAAGTTTGAATGAAGAGCTTGAACTTTTTCATAAATGCTTAAACTTTTTAATAAATGCTAATGGGAAGCGTGCCGCAGGCCTATTGATATTATGCGTGCTACAGGTAGCCAAAGTCATTTCTATTTGTAAAAAAAAAAAATCTGGGATGTTCTTGAGACTACAGAATCTCATTCACATTTTGGCAACAAGGGTTCTGAACTCAAATATGAGCACATGTATTGAAAAAAAAAAGAATGGTATAAATGCTTTTGCAGTTTCTTGGCTTAAACGACATTTGCCTGAAGCACGCACGGCACTTATATAACACACAATACCATCAAACAAATGCCATTAGACATAGCATGTTTGCAGTGTATTAGTCTGCCTTTAACCGAAATACTGTATTTACGGGAAGAAGCACTGTCAGCAGCCAGGAGTCAATATTCCCATGGGCAAAATTACACAGAGAACATTCGCATTTAACCTCCACTTTACCACAGGCCTACAAACCTAAGCTCCACTATGAATTTAAAACAGCCACTGAGAAAAGATGAAGAATGTCTGGAAAGAGTATCCATGCACAACTAACTAATTCAACATTTTCATGGGCAATCAATATCATATGGTTATATATTAGCCAAGACACTCTGAGTAGAGGAATAAGGCCAGGAAAAAAAATTCAACATATGAACTTACCTTCTCGTTGTATTTGAACTTGACATAGAACCAACTGGACTTGATCATCCTTCTCTCCTCTGTTCCTGAATGATTCAGTGTGCCGAGGGAAAGTCTAAGTCTCCTCCAAAGACTGATGTTGAATGTGCAGTGCGGTGACACTTGAAATGTTTCAGCTACTTTATCCTGCTGGTCTTTGTGCTTGCTCTTTCTCGCTCTGTGTCTGACTTCTAAGCCTGCTACCGTTTCTCCCACTCCCTCGTCTTCGTGGTGTAGTGTGGTGTGCGGTGTGTGTGTGTTTGTGTGTGTGTGTGTGTGTGTGCGTGAGTGAGTGCGTGCGTAGTGTGTGTGTGGCGTGGCGGGCTTGGAAGGCTGACAAGAGAGCTCCTCAGATGGGCTTCAGCTGTGGTGGCAGATGCCAGAAGAGGAGAATGTTTCCCTTCTGACTGAACAAACTCTAAAGACTGGAGCGCCAACCTCCCTCGCTGCCCTCTCCCTCTCTCCCTCTAACTTTCTTTTTCCTGTCTATCCTACTTGCTCCCTTTCTCTGCCTCTCTTGCTCCTTTTTTGAAAATTTTCGAGCCATTTGCTCACTCAATGTCTCCCCCCAGTGCTCTCTTTTATGCACCGTTAAGCTCTTTCAGTCTGACCTTGTTTAACCCCCTTCTGTATCTATTTCAATCTTGCATTTCTCTGCCCTTTGTAAAGTAACACTGTCTGCTTTATTATTTCTACAGACAGCAGCCCCTGATGTTGGTCTGACCCTGAAGGCGAAGCGTTCCCACGAGCCAAATAAACTCTGACGGCTGAACAAATGTGCCTCCAAAATGCTCTGTCAAATGCAGTTATGTGGAGGTCTGATTGGTTACAGCTCAACTCTGCATGACAGCTTCAAATATTTACAAGTATTCCACAAAGGATTATTGTTAGTGTGTGTTGTGATACTCCTACTTCATAAAATGCCAGCCACAGGCTCACTTGCATACAATTCAGCCTTTGAAGATCTGAGTCTGAATTTGAACCAATGTGGCACATTCACAGTGTTCTTCATTTCACTTAAAATGTTACTAACAATACTTAGCATCTATTGATTGTAATATTTCTTAACCAAAATAACCACAGGGCCACATTCTGTGTTTTCTCAGAGCATTTTTACAAACACAAATTCTTTTACAAATTTTCCTTAAACAGTAGTTCAACCTGCATTAATTGATTGTTGTAACCCAAGACTCACATATTATCATCTTTAAAGGTTGATATGGTGACTGTATTAATAAACAATGGTTTATTTACACATTAAGCACGCACAGAACATCACGTTTCATTTTGAGCCCTGTTAGTGTAGGGTAGGTCATGTACAGTGGAAGCTTTAGAGCTTTTTCTGCCGAAAATAACTTCTTGCTGTATCTGAAAACCATATTATCGAGAGTGGAGAGACTATATGAAAAAACCCCAAAAAACAGTAAAGTGCGAGTTCTAAAACCAAAACAACAAGTTAAAGACACCAAAATGCTCTACAGATTTCAGGGGGAACTGCAGTGTCATGTGATGACTCTTCTCAGTTGTAGAGCTGGTCGTCCACTAATCAGAAGATCGGCGGTTCGATTCCCAGCTCCTCCAGTCTGCATGTCAAGTGTCCATGGGCAAGATATTGAATCCCAAATTGCTCCTGATAGCTGTGCCATCAGTGTGTGAATGTGTGTGAATGGTAATCTCCCTCTGATGGGCAGGTTGGGACCTTGTATGGTCGCCCTTGTACCCATTCAGGGTATGAATGTGTGTGAATGGGTGAATGTGACTAGTAGTGTAAAAGTGCTTTGAGTGGTCGGAAGACTAGAATACAAGTAAAGTCCATTTACCATTCTTCAAGCGACCTCTTCCAGATTACACAGTCATCTGACTCATTGTTAATAAAAAAATATTGAAAACAGCAGCTTTAAGAGTATGTACACTATCTTAAAACAAGGCTATATGTCAACAGGGGTTAGGGTCTACGGCTTTTCTTAAAAGTCAAGGGATCACTAAAGTGATTACGATTAAACCTGTAGTTATTCTCTGGAGATTCTATATGTTGCAGATTTCACAGATTTCAGTGTAATTTTGAGACATTTCACTCAAAACCTCAAATGTCAACCTCACGGTTGTGCGAGAGGAAAGGTTCAGGGGATCACCATAGTCAGTGGGGTTTATCCTCTGGGGACTATGAATATCTGTACAAAGTTTCTGTCAATCCATTCCATAGTTGTTGGATACAGTATTAGAGTTTGGACCGAAGTGGAGAACAAACTGACTGAGCAACACTGCCATTAAAGCTATGTCCCTCGCATGGCTAGAAGGTACATACAGAACATAAATATAGCAAATGACAAAATATTTTACTTTTTGAATGGTCACATTGAGAATATGATCAAAATGTGTTGTCAACAGTCTCTATAAAACACATTGTTTACTGGGTGGAAGCATGTTTAACTAGTTAACTTTTAGAACTTGTGTACTGTGATAGATTCATCTGCTGCTTGATGCAGATGTTAAGATTAACCATAAATTAAGCCTCAAATCTTTATATCAGCTTCCTGTGTGCTTTGTCATCAACACTTCCTGCAGATGATGTGCACCTGTCATCAAATTTTGATTCCTGGATCAGACCTACATTAGCAACTGGTTATTACCAAAGAAGAAAGACAGCTAGCCTACATAAACACTAGAATAAAAATGACAATTTATTGAAGGCAGAACAGCAAAAAGTCATTATGGCCAGATGAGATCAATACACTTTTATAGATCATATAACATTTGGCTACAAGTATCTTTGTGCCACTGGGAGCACATTTGTGGAATCAAGTACAATTATATTTAAGGTTACATCAGGATTTTATATTACATTGTAAAGCCAGTTAAATTTTCTGCTGTGTGCCTCAGGTTGTGCTGGTTCCATCACATTTGTGAGTGGTATTTTGTAGACTGTGAGGACTTTCACTATAATTTAAAATGCAAAGAAATATCGCTTTCTTTTGAATTTAAAAGTAATTTTTTTTATTCATGTCAACACATCTGTTTGCACTCCCTCTCCACTCTAGCATAAACATACATATCAGAAAATGTGGGGTTAGTTTGGTCAAAATATTTCTGATCTGATAAATCCATATGTAAACAAAGTCAGCAGAGAGGATGCAGGGTTTCAGCAGAGGGCAGCAGACTGACATCATGAGCTGGACCTTTGAAAAGCCAGTCGCCTACTGTGAAGGCTTAAGGACTAAAAAGGCCACAGCCAGAGCAGAGACTGGGCCACCCAGCCAATGTTTATATTCTGCCGCTCCCCTCAGTGCACAGGGCCCAGATCCCATACACACAACACTGCTGTGTATATAATCATGTCACCTTTGACTATGGTTTGAAATGTCTGCCAGCTAGAATGGGCTCCTGTATCCCACACGATTTAGCCAAATTTGGCAGCTCCTGAGTTAAACTGAGGCAACCGATCTTAGGACAGCAGTGGGTTATAAACAAAAGCGATCACTCAACAACTGTGTTAGCATCCATGGAAACATAGTCTCTCTTGGCCAGATGTTTGCCCAAAGCTTTGTGCCAGTGCACGGAGGTCTGGCAGAACCAATCAGTGTTGTGGAACAAGGGGGAAACATACATTCTGCTTTGACTGCATGTCTTACATAAGTAATGCTTATAAAAGTGGGGTTTAACCGAGGGATTGTTTGGTATCTGTCCAACATAATGTCTGGGGAAAACTGTTTTCCTGCTAAGATATGCAGTATGTACAGTCCCAGCCAAAGGTTTAGACACACCAGTGTGTATATAAGAGGCAGGTGTTGTAAAAGTAAAACAAAAAGCTTTTATACAGGATACGGCTGCCCATGACATCACAAATGCTTTGATACGGTTTCTACAGCTAATTGTTTTGTCACGTTTTTTTATCCCTCCACAGATTAATGCAGTATTATTGAATCTCCTAAATGTTGTGCTCATTAAAAACTTAAGTCAACTCTGAAAACAAAATGTGTTTGATATTACTACGATGCAGAGATCACTTTCTAGTAATAAGTAATAGCTAATTGTTAATTCTTGACAAGAAGATCATTAAAATGTACTTAACGACTAAAAACGACAATGTCAACTTTAATCAACTAAGAGATAGCAGCCATGATGTGAGAATATTACAGAACATTAAAATAACAGTTTCAAAGATGCAGCATTGATCATTTGTGCTCCTTAACTGAAGCTGAATGCAGCAGTGTAGAACGTTGTTAACAGAGAATCATGGAGAGCAGAGAGGATCGCTACGTTGTTTTTTCACTTCACTGCAGAACCGTCGATACCAGAATCAAATAATGTCAGTGCAACTCTGACTACCGGTGGCTATAGCTTATTAAAGGTGCAAATCTGCTGTTGAAACAGCATATGGGGATGAAAAGAGCAGCACACAGTGGAAGTGTGTGAGGAATAACATAAGTCTTATCTAAACAAACTTGATTAAAGTTAAAGTTGTGGTAACAAAACAAACCAAAAAAAATGGATTATCATGGTTAACAAATAATATTACAGTTGAGTTGAGGGGATTACCGTCTCAAAACTCCAGATTTCCTCTTTTTGAGTAAGTGAGAGAAGTCATTTGACAGAACAATATGGTAACAAACACTTGTGTTGAACTATATAGCTTTGTTTGGCAGGTCAGGTCACATGTACAGTATAACTGCCACTACATGAGCTGTTGTTGGCTGAGTGATTAACAGTTCATTAGACATGTTTCAGGTTAAGATGGGAGTCACCACGATTCTTAAAATGAATGTGGTGTCATTATGATGACACTTTAACCTGGAGTAGTTGTGGAATTGCTGTCCTGACAATATACATGTATTACAAATGTGGAATCTGTGCCACCAAAACATTTCTGTTTCATTAAAGTCAGAAAGTCAAAACAGATTTCTTGGAATAGACACAGAGACTGTACTGACTATTTTTGTCTGTTCTGCCCAGCACTCTTTAACCCTTTCCTCTTCCTCTTAGCATCCTTTCAGTTTGGATTCTCTTTTCAGAGGCCAACTGTGAAGTCTTGTCAGGTGGGCTTATCTACAGTGGTTGGTCTAATCAAAAGAAAAACAAACAGCAGGTTTCCTAGGCTTGGGCTTGCTAGGGGCCAGGTTGGTGTTTTGGTGTGTGGGATGCTGTATATCATTTGCCCCACTCCTTCCTTCCCTCTCTCTCTCCCTCTCTCCCTCTCTCTCTCTCTCTCTCTCTCTCTCTCTCTCTCTCTCTCCTTCTCACTTTCCACCCTCCTCATGTCACCCACGGGGAGCCTGTAGTGCTGTAATGCTAAGTGACAGCCTGACTGCCTGCTCACTTCCCACACACATGCCTACGCTTGGCCACATCCCCCATGGCCATCGCTGTGCCCGGATAACAGGGCTGCGAGAGCTCAGAGGGCTGAAATCCAAAAAACATGAGAAAGTAGCTGGGAGTATCATTCCACTGTCTGGTGTGCATTTAGACACGACACAGAGGCTTAAAAGATGAAGCCGGTGCTCTGGTGATAATGTGTTAAGGGCTATAAAATGTACACTTGCTGATGATTATAAGGTTATCTTGAGATCCTTTTGAAACTCTAGTTAAACAATTTAACATCGCATGCAAAGAGATCATATCAAAACAATTAACTTCAGGGGCAGCAGAGTGGAATAACACGAGGTTAAGGAGCATTGTTTCCGTATGAATTTATCACTAGCAGGCAGGAGGGGAGAAGAAGGGAAAAATATGTTTTCATGCTCTAGTTTTTGGACAACTATCTAATACAGTGATGTGTCTCGAAGGTGCGAGTGGTTTGATGATACGTTTCCTTTTGATTTCTCCTGTGTTGAATACCTCCTTCCCACAGGGCTGAGAAGAGAAGCAGCTTTAGAAGTCTACAGAGGCCCTGGAGCTGCCTGCCTGCACAGACACTTCCCCACTGGAGGCACTGCTTCTCCTGGGGGTTAAGGGTGTATATGTGTGTGTGTGTGTGTGTGCGTGAGAGAGTGTGTGTGTTTAGTATGAACATGCCTGTGTATGCCTACTTGACATCAGCGGCTATAAAGGCTCATCCAAGTGTGTCTTTGTGCATAACACATGTGGGCATGGGAGTACATTTCTGTGTTTGTCTGTATTCTAGCTTGCGGGAGGCTCCGCTCCCTCTCTTTCTCTTCCAGCTACAGCAGCCCAGATGTTCAAAACCCCCGAGCTACTACTCCTCAGCCCTGCTCCAATTTTCCATTAAACCTGCTGGCACGAAAGAAGAGTGAGAACGAAGGAGGAAACATGGAGCCCTCCTGCAGAAAAACTTTCTCCCGACTTCCTTATATGCTCTTAGAGGTTGCTTTAATCTTTTAAAGTCTCGGGGGCTACGCAGCTATGTACTGTTAAATGCAACACAGGCTCCTTACATAATCAAATGTAAGGTACGAGAAGAGACAAAAAGAGAAGCTGTAGGAGTAATCTAAACCTGTGTAGCAATATTTCTTAGTTTGTCTCCCCTCCAGTTAGCCCCTACCTGGATTAAGAATGGTTAGTGAGAGAAGGAGTTTCATGACCTGATTATGTCTGCTAGTCTTAGACCTCCTTCTCCTCTTTTCTCTATAATAGTTCTGCACGCACGGAGAGGCAGTGGTCCGACATGGCACGACACAGTGCATGTTTCCTCTCTTCCTCTCCGCAGGCTGTATTGGCCAGCAACACAAAGGCCATTTCCTGCTCTCTACACACACACACACAGATATAAGAGTTGAAGCTGAGTCTCTCTGATGGCCAGATAATACAGGCCCAAGTCCCATCTAGGCCACAGCCAGGAAATCACGTTAGCCTCCCCCCCCCACCCCTCCTCTTGCTAATACTGGGGATTATGGCACCAGGCTGCCTGGCACAAATGACTTTTGCTGTAAAGCAGTGGGGCAACTTGTATTGAGGTCCATGTGGTGCAGTAATAACCTGAATTTCCTCCTTTGGGAGAACTGTGCACTGACTGGCAGGAGATAAAATGTACAAGATACGTTTATTGTTTAAAAAAAAACACGTGTGCAGTGTGATTCAATAAGGATATAGAATTAATTGATTATAGAATTAATAATGGATCATCTGCGCCTTTAAAATACAACAGTATGACCAGTTGGGCTCATCTAACAATGTCAACAAGAAGAGCTATAATAGAGATGAAGGATAAAGGAAGGCTGTCATATGCTCGTTTTTCCACCACTGCTTACATTCAACACATTTTTTGTAAATACACAAGTCTCCTTGTACAATGTCTCTAAGCAATAACTGCTTCTAGAATTATAAAATTCTCAGAAGTGTGTAGTTTCCATCATATCTGTACAAATACATTTATAATTCTCATTCATTTCAATAAGAACATTCAGAGTACAAATTATTATAATCAACACCACGTCTGAGTCTCAGAAGCAAAAGACAACATGCACATTCATGATCTTCCAGACCACAACTGCACTGGAAAAGTAAAATAACTTGCAATGAAGAACCTCAGCTATACTGACTTCAATTATTATGATTATAACTATTATCATTCTGCAACAACTGAAGCAGCAATACAGCCTCACAACACGGACCAAGAAATCCTTGCAGAGAAGTATGAGAAGAATTTTATTTTTCAAAAGCTTGATTTATAACGATGTTCATTAAAAGCTCTCTGTAGCCAACCAAAGGAGGACAAGGACAGGAGGACACTGCTGGTGCATTGTCGTATTATAAACCAATAAGCACATCGCTGACATCATCGGAGGATAGTCTGTTTCTGGCGTTGTTCAAAAGGGAAACAGCAACATCGTGTCCAGTGATGAAACTATTTACCACACAACTGATTCAGAGGAACAGACTGATGACCCCTGTCATCATGGGTTTACTGTTTATTCACCTACTCTGCTCCACAGGTAGCTTGTTAGCCCAACTGGGAACACCTAGAGCCGCTGTTACCAGGTGATAAAGCCTGGCCACAGCTAGCAGCTTCTCTCTCTGCTCCTCCCTACACACACGTTTGGGTTTAGATATGTCGCCTTAGTTATTTCTTTTGCTTTCATGCACCTTGCAACACCTTCTTACACACACACACACACACACAGACCACTGATCCCACTGACTTCCACGCCTCATACCTTAAGCTTTCAGTCATCTCCTTTAATTTGGTTTAACTTGTTTAAATAAATATCTTTTGTTACATTTTGACATGGTTTGTCTCTCTATTGTTGCAGCCACTTAAGCTGGGTCATAACACAGACCATGCTCATTTTGTGCAGTGATAATGTCCCTCACCGTCTCTTTCAGATGTAATGGAGATTTTGCAAGCAGAGCAAAGATGCACAATCTAATGTAATCCAATCTAATCAGTATGGAAACAGAATATTTATGTGTCTGTATGGACTGTGTGTGTATGCAGGCATTAGGAAGCACTTGTGTGTCTATGTGACAGCTATTGAGTGTTGAAAAGCACTTGAGCGGAGGGAAGAAATTTCAAACACCATGTGAGGAGCTTGAGCACAACTGTGGGTGACATGATGATTTAGGTTAAGAAGTCACACTCTCTTTGCTACTTGTCTAAAATTGCCACAATAAACCTCAATAAACCCCAACGGAAGAGTATTTAAAATTAGTTATGGTTAAAGAAATTAATCATTCTAGGGATTTTTTTCATTTCATGGTAGAGGTTTCTATTCTCCACCTGTACAGTTCATAGTAAGGAGCTGTTTTGTATGAACTACATACCTGTGAGAGCTGTGCTGTCTTGTAGTGTGTTTACGTGTAAGCATGACCTTGTAAAGGCCTGCAGAGATAACTACAGGTGGATGCCAGCATGCAAAAAAACACATTGCAAACACAGAATTACACACACACACACACACACACACATACTGTCTTGTCTGAGTACCAAGCCAGGACTTCATTTGGAACTCATTTCCAAATACAAGTCAGCGGGCGATTTGGACAGGGGTCCGGTTGAGGAGGGGGAAATTAGGCTCCAGAGAGAAATAGGCAAGAGAAAAAGGAGGGGAAATGATTCCATGTTCCAATGACTTTCAGATGCATGAACCAGTGCCAGCTCCATGATGTTTTAGTTCACCTCCTCCCTGCCTAAATGCCTTTGCACGCATTCACCCTCTCCTCTCTTCTTTGAGGGAAGCGGCCCACAGACCCAGCTGTCCCAGCATCAGTCGGCGGATGGATCAGATGAAAGCAGGAAACAAGAAATAAACACAGACTAATTGCTCACAGACAGGAGAGACTTGGGACAGGGTGAGTGGTGGGAGTAGGGGTGGAGGGGTTAGGAGTTGTAAGGCAAAGGTTCAGAAACAGGATGGCTGGAAGTGGGGTCAGAGCTTGGACTGCTGCTGGGATGTCTGATGCTAGCCAGAGCCCCAAATCTTTTGCATGTGCACCTTGAACGACAACACCTCGGAATGATTACCAGAAAAACAGATGAAAATCACAGTGCGTCATGAGAAACTAAGTCAAGGAACCTGCTGGCAGCCAGAGACAGAGCGCGGAAAGTTGTTTAATCACAACATGGATTTCATGTTAATAGCATCCTTTCACTGTTCACTTCAGAACCCACACAAGATAAGAAAATAGCTCTACCCAGGACTATTAAAAAAAAAAAAAAAAAAGTATTGAATGCCGACACAAAGACTGGATCAGTTGTTGGGAGAAAAAAAGCTCCTTCAACATCAGAATCCTTGTTACAACAATGAACATGCTGACATTTTGCTTGCTTTTGTTGCATATTGAACAGTGTTGTGTATAATGATATGATGGACGTGACATGATTACATATGTCATAGTACTGCATTACTTGTCTATGGATAACTTTAACAGGTTTTAATGTGATTCAAGTATGCGTCTGTGTTTTGAAGAAAAGATCAAAGTGGAGCAACTGAATCCACACAAAACATTGACACTGGCCTTAAAAAATCATAATCAATATCCGTGTTATAACACATACTGCATACAATTACTGACTTGTGGCCTATGAGGTATTACTTTGGCGATGTGCATTCCAGAGTACACACATATGGGCGCCTGCACACACACACACACACACACACACACACACACACACACACACTTTCAGGCATGGACACACTTTTTCCAGCTTAAATTTTCTACAATAATCTCAGGCTGGGAAGATGGTATAAACTAAGCCACATGTGCACTAGAGTCTGGTGTGATTAGCCAGCTGTTACAAACTGAGTGGAGACAGGACATGGACAGTGTGGACTCGGGTCAGCTGCAGCTCAGCCGCTAGACAAATCCACATGTCATACTCATTAACATCAGGGAGGAAAAAAAAGTCTAACGTGCCAATTCAGATCTCTAAAATAGTCTTTTGTATTATTATTATGTTAAATGCAAAAAAAAGACTATTTAAAAAGGTATATACTCTATGTGATGAAGGCCATAAAGCAGTATCCACATAGTTCAGTCTCCTATTATGAAGCAATATCACACTGACCTTCAATAACTCTATAACAGATCAAATGATACTCAACTGGAAAATGACCCACCTCTGTAAATCCTCATGTGATTGTTCTCTGTGTATGTGTATGTGTGTGTGTTTGCAAAAGTGTGTGCAAGTGTGTCTCTTGAAGCCAGACAGAAATATCGAGGGGATTAAGCACAAGCTGTTGAACAAATCTACTGGAGCAAAGAACAGAAAATAAAAATGCAATATCATAATTAGAAGCTTGAGTGGGTGGGACGAGTAATGAAAAACCAAACAGTCCCGGAGAGATTTCTCTGTACTCAGTGTGACCTGCTGCACTGTACACTCCAACTGGGCTTTTGACTTCCATCAGGGTTAAGATATCTCCAGCATATGAGTTTTTTTACTTTGCAATTACTTAATTTACTAATAAGGACAATAATAAACTGTGAGTGATGACCATTCATTTCTGTTCACATACTGTAATTATATCTCAGCCTTCTTTATTCACATCTTTTAGCAAGCCCTGTGTTGCTTAATCTTTAATCTTAATCATCTGCTGCCAATATCTTGTATTTCTTCTGTAAAATAAACACTCGGTTACAGTAACATAGTGACAGCCAAAGGGTCACTTCCCTATTGGATAGAAGAGTTTGCACACAGCTTCAAAGGCACAGTAAGATGCAAGATCTTAGTTTAGTACATTAACATGCTAATATTTTTGAATTAGCACTAAACACAAAGTACAGCTGAGGTGATTTGTTATTAGTTTTGCAGGTATTCCGTCATAAGCCAAAATATTACAATTTTTGACCGGATGATGGCACTGACTGAAAAGTCAAGGCATCACCACAGTTATTACAATTCATCCTGAGAGGAACATATGTATGTCTGAATCAAACTTTATGACAATCCATCCCATAGTTGTTGAGATATTTCACTTAAAACTACAAATATTACTAATCATATGGTAGACGTTGAGCTGTTTCCCTGGATATGGGAAAAATCTGACTAGCTGGTAGAGCTACAGGTAAAGTCAGGGGATCATTAAAGTCTTTAGGATTCATCCTCTGGTTGCCATGGATATCTCTACCAAATTCCATGCAATCTCTCCAATAGTTGTTGAGATATTTCAGTGTGATACCGGTGAGTGAGAAGGGGGAGAGGTGACAGAGTCATTAACATTACAATAGGTATGAGATAGAGCCTTCCTATTATCTAATCCATGACCCTATTTGTAGTAATTACAACGTACAGTAGTATATGAGCCAAATTTGAAAATTGTTATGTAATTCATAATTTGAGGGTGTGTAACCTTTAAAGGGTGTGATGACATGTCCCATCTAGTCGTGGCAGCACAGACTCAGCCACGTTGCATGCTTTTTTTGCTCCCTATCAATTTTGGCTGAGTAGCTATGTAGGTACAATGCAGCCACTAAAATCCATTCTGTTGACCTCTCTCTCTGTTGTTTTTTTCCATGGCAGAGGATAAGTCAGCATGGGACCAGAAGATAATCACCTCCCAGCTATAACATTCATGATTCCAGAGCATGGAGAGGACGCGCGCTCATTCCACCGTCCATTATTAAAAACTTTGAAACATGCCTGAAAAATTGACTGCAGGCCATTACCCTATGCTCCTTAGCAACAGCCATTACTGTGGATTGGTGGAGGATGGGCCACATCTCTTCAAGAGGGGCGGGGAGTACAAATTATTGATCGTAACCTGTGAACTACATGTGTAGCGTTGACAGGGGAAATGCATCAAGGCAGGGGTGGGTGGGGGGTGGGGGGTGAGGATGTACAGGGAGAGAGAAGAGAGATATGCCGTACATGTCCTCTGACTCGTTCTTACATCACTCGCTTCCAGAACACAAAAACAACAAAACATCACAACATGCACACACAAACACATATGCACTCTGCATGCTCCCTGGCACATATTACACCCTCCCCGCTGCTTGGCTTGTTTCTTTCCAGCGTTTCTTCTGACAGTCTTGTGTGTACGTGTATTGTATAGCTGGAGGGGAGTCAGAGAAGCAGCACATGCAGCATAAAGGCATCAAAGGAGCCATCTCCACCCCAGCACTTAGCAGGTCAACTCAAAGAGATAGCAGCGAGCCAAAGACACTTGAATCAAGGTTAACGGCAGCTTGGGGGTGGGGTGGGTGGTGGTGGTGGTAGGGGGGGCTATCAAAGTGATCTAAAGCACAGTTAAAAGGAATAAAGGTAGAGACTATTACAAGTGCCATATTGATCTGTGTGAACCTCACCTTTTGTGCAAAGACAAATCTCTATTTCAACAATAATGATGGTTGCTCTTAACCCTTCTGAATAAGGGAGGTGTGTAATTTTATTGCATCACATTGTATCATGGAGCTGAAGACTACACTGGAACTCAACACTGTGTATTCAAATATGAACTGCATGTACTGTACTGATAAATACCTCTATGAGATGTAATACTGTAGGGATTGAAAGAAGTTTTCTTGGTGAAATAAATTAAGAACAAAATGTACTAACATCAAACATCAAACTTTTCCTTTACTCCTGGTGAAGTGGTTATTAGGGCTGGGTGATAAATCAATATGATTGTCTATTGACTTTTAGTGGAATCTTATGACGATATGATCAAAGAATAACCCAGATAGTGGACAAATATTAACATAACTTTGCTGAAATTGTTCAGTAAAGGCGCTGAAAACACAAACAAACTAGGGCGGTAACAAATTAATATTCATTATCAATTAATCTGTAGAAATTAATTTCCAACAAGCCCAAGGTGAAGTCATCAAATATCATGTTTTGTCCGATGCCCAGGCCAACACCCCAAACCTGAAGTAAGACAAAGGAAAGCAACAAATCCTAACAACCACAGCTGGAAATATGACTTTAAAAATAGTTACCTCATATTTCTATCAATCAACTAATCGTTTAATCACCTAATTACTTCAGCTCCAAAAAAAAAACACAAACCTCATATATGACTTGTACATTTATGACATGACATCTGATATAACAATCAGAAAGGAGCTGAGAGCTCTGCAAGCAATGAAGTAACTTCATATTTCACTTAGAAAGTGCAAATGTTGCAAAGTGGATATAAATCACCACATTATTTCAAAAATATAGCCATTAACTGATCACTCAAATCCTTTCCCAACGTTAAAAATATGTCATTATATCAATAACAGTATTTTCAGAGATGTCAAGCATCTGTAGGGACTCTGTAGATACCTGCGTCAACAAGAAGATTTCAGCAACTGACAACAATCAAAAGAATTTAGTTTTCCATGGTAACATTTTTCGCTTATTATACCCACTTAGCTCTGAAGTGTGACACTCAGACACACAGGATATCTGCTTTATACAGAAGAGTCAGCCTGGGCTACACACACACATACACATTCACATTCAGCCTTCCACACTAACAAGGCTGTGTCCTCGCAAGTCGATCCCTGCAGAGTGGCATATTTTTGCTGGAGAAATGACTGTTGTGTGTGTGCGCTTTGTGTGGAGAGAGCCCTGCATAGTACCGATGTGCCAATGTATAATAAGCTCTGCTTATTTTAGCTTCATTATCGCCGACCAGCTCCCCTGCATCTGAGAACATCACAACAAATTGGCTCTGAGATAGACCGTAATAAGAGAGTAAGAGAGACAGAGAATCTGTGTTTGAGTGTCTTTCAGTATGTGTGTGTCACTGTGCCTCCATTAAACCAGGCACACAGAAAACTCACATTGGCTTGTAGGCTAAAATCCAGAGGTGTACGCTTTCATGGAAATGCTACTTTGTTCTGAGCATGGCCTTTAAAAACGGACCATTTGTGGGTAATGCTGGCACATTTTCAAAATTGCTATGCATTGCCAATTGCCCCCTTTCTACTGCTTTCTACATTACAGCTGCTGACCGGTGGATCAGTCACACTGCCTTTGCCCTGGCGGAACTGGAAAAGGCCAAAGCTAAGCCGTGCTGCGCTACATTGCAACCAATTAAGAGGGAGACGAGAGTCAGAAATAACACAGTCTGGGCAGTATGCAGTAAAAGGAGAGCTCTAGTGGTAAAACTAGCACATCCTAAATGAGACTCTTCCATAAAAAGGGGTCCCAGGCATTCTCCTTAACTAGCAGCAGAGGGTGCCAGCACATCACAAAAATACCCCAGCATGCCACACATTCCACACAACTCCAAGTCCAGTTTACTAATCTAAAAATACCACATAAAGACAGACAGAGACTAGGCCCGTTGCTGGCATACTGCTGCTGTGCTTTTTCCCTTTCTGCTCAGGATTCAATTATTCCATCTTTCCTGGCAACCACTGACAGCTATGTCTGGGAGGGGACATGGTCTAGACATGCTGTGTTCATTCCAGGAAACGATATAATGATGTTTCAGATGGTGTCTTAATATCATAAGCTCACTGTTAAGGGATAGTTGAAACTTTATGAGAGGGTAGTTGAGGCTGTGGCTTCCAAACAAGTTGTGAATATCATTTGTCTTGAGGTTTGAGGCTACCAACTATCAGCTTTGGTTCTCATGTGAACTAATTCTTGCTGTACTTTACAGAAGTATGACAAAGGGTATATACAGAGGCAAGTAGATACATTTGTCAAAACATTGTTAAAACACAGATTTAGTGCACTCTTGGCTGTATGAACATTTTCAAGAAGATTTAAGGTTTCTCATCCCTCCTCTAGCTTGTGGCAGACGACGCCCAGAGTGAGGGTAAATCACAGATGGCTATTTCTCTCTCTCTCCGCCCTGGGGCGACAGGAAAACCAGGCTGAGACTGCCACCTCCTCAGCCCGCGGTGGCAAAGAGCTGGCACTGTCAAGATGACAGGGAGAGGAAAGAAGAGGATTGAGTCTGGCCTTCCCTGCGGGTTCCTCAGAGAAACCATCTCCATCTGCTCATCTGGGCCAAATGTGACAGTAAACAGATTTCACCATTTCCTTTTATATTCTACTGAATGTGAATCTACACATGCACCGGGGATACAGAATATCTTCACATCTGCATTCAATGTGTGCACGATTCATCACTAACTCATTCGATGCACTGAACATCAGAAATAGATTGTGTTTGGCAGGGTGAGACCCTGAAGTGTGTTTTCTTCTTTCTGAAGTACATCCACTCTTCTGACAGTATGTTGTAACTTTTTTTTTCTGTAGCTCTACTCCTTTATATCCAGTGGCCTTTAATGTTAAAGGATCAATACTACTTTTTTTGGCCTGGAGCCCTGCCCATGTGCCAGGTTAAGAGTTAAGAGTTTCTAAGCAAATCTGGTGAAGACGGAGGCTTCGTCTGATGAAATAGCAGTGGAGGCAACGGAAGCTTAGCTCAAGGTCAAGGGAAAATATTGCTTATCCCCTTCCCACTTGAGAGCTATCTGGATTCAAGTGGAGGTGCGACGTTGAGTTCACTGAATCTGTGGTGAACGTGTGATGAGCTGTGAAAAAAATGGGATAATCATAACTTGCTGCGGGGTGTTTGCTTTTGAGTGCATGTAATGCAACAAAATGGAAAGAATGCGTCCCAATGTTATCTGGAAGATGTCGGGCCTCTCATATCTGGCTTAACTCTCTCCGCATTGTAACAGCTTGTTCATCCCCGCCATGAAATTGGAACAGTAGACAGAGAAAACACTGGGCTCTGTCTCTCTCCTTTTGTCCTTTTTACTACCCCCGCTGTTGCTATGGTGCAATGGTCATCACTCAGGGAAATTTGGGGCAGTCAGTTAATGTCAGGAGCAGACTACACTCCTGTAATCTGTGGATGTGTCAACTCCATCATTTCACAAAAGCATGCTTATAATCTACCGAGCTGTATTCAAGTGATAAAATATTCCAGCCAAGTTCTCTTGAAAACCGATGTACCAGCTAGACACGGCTCGATAGCGTGTTTTAATTTCTGCCAGTGATACCACATTAACTTCATTTCAATATTCAGGCCTAAAATAGTTGTCTATTCAGATAGCTATCCATACATGATGAATAAACTGTCAAATTATAATGTGACACAGAAAGGCTTGACATGTTGCGTCAAAATCCCTGATTCAATCAGAGAAGTGGGTTGTCATCCAGCACAATAAAATCCATATTGTTTGTCATGAGTTAATCATTCTCCTTCATTGGGTCCAACAATGTCTGTCACTCCAGCATACTTTTCTTCTTGATGTGTACTGCTTGTATGCAAAGTGTTTTTTTTCTGATAATCAATCTATTGTTTGTGGCTGATATTGGACCACTGCTAATATTGTGAAAACCTTATGGAAAATAGAGTTGTGCCTGTTTGCTATTCACAGCTTTTGCTCCAGAGTTGATGTAGCTCAATTCAGAGTAGAGGCTGTTAGTAAATCAGTGAACCAGACAGCTCTTTCCTCCACAGATGTTTGTTTTCTCTCCACCTCTATTTATCCAGTTATAAGATGTGTGTGTGAGTGTGTGCGTGTCTGAGAGAGGGTATTAACTGAACTTGAAAACACTTAGAAATCCTGACTGAAAAGATCATGTCCTAATTTGGACACAATGTGCGGTGATAAATACAGCTGTATTCAGCCCGAGTCAGGCCTGCAGACTCGGGGCTCCGCAGATCTTCGGTTTATCTAAGAAACAAACAGGATAAAACCTTCATTTATTAAAAATCAACACAGACTGTGCCAGCCTTCTTCCTGTGGTTCAGTATATTCACTTCCTTATGATTATGCAATGGAACATGATCTGTTGCCAGATGATAGGGTAACTGAGGATGACATTACAGACAATTAGCTGGGAGATGACGTGTAGTAATTATACAATAGTCATGAGATTGCCCTTATCAGACACAGCATAGCAGACATCCTGTTAAAATTATCCTCCATTATTACACTCAATTTCATGGTTCTATGTTAGCTTACATCACCACTGGACTAAGAGTAATCAAAAATCAGAGACAATTCAACGGGAATAACGAAACTCCTATATGGACAAATTACTAAGAGAATATGGTCTACCACGTTATCAAAACCGGGGAAATGAGGCGGAAGGGAACGGAGGGAAATTGATTTTCTTTTTACCCCGTCAGGGAATGTGGATCTGATGAAAAGCGAAAAAGATACTTTCCAGCAATGACTCAAACACATGCAAATATGAGCTTTCAGTTCTTCTTCCTCCCCCATCCAGCCATTGCTCGCCATAGTCATTAAAGCCTTGCTCTCATTTCCTGCATGATGAAGGACTACTTATGCTGACTTAAGTGCTCATCATGAGCTCCTACTTCCAAGTTTGGGAGTCATAAATAGGACTTGTCATGCATTTAAGTGGTTTTGGTTGGAAGTAATTAAACAAATGGACAAAACTGTTTTTTTTTTTAGAACTGATTTGTAGAGCAGAAGCAGAATGAGGATTATATTTGTAAAAAGATGTTAGGGTTATTCTACTGAAAATAAAAATGAATGACTACTTGAACAAAAAGGGAGAATTAGACAAAGTTCATCAGTGATTATTTTGTTACTTGGTTACATTAAATCATAAGTTGTTCACAGCGCTTCAATGCTTTCTTTTCCATACATCACATCTCAACAGTGTGGAGACCCAGTACAGTACCTTCCCTGAAATACTATGAATTCAGCTTTATATTTTGGCATTTGACCCGAGGTGTGCCTTCTTTGAAGGGCTTTAGGCCATTATTCCAGTTTATAGTACACATAAGACCATGTGGATTCAATACAATGACAAAAAAGTCGAATCGGGTGATAACAGTGATGTTGATTATCTCGTCATCCTACATATCAGCCAAACAACTGTCCTTGTCCTTTGCCTTGAAGGATAGTGATGATGTGGAGATTAGGATTAGACTGATCTGTTGGCTGAAAATCAAGCAGATAATCACCTTTTTCTAAAAAATCAGATATGACCTGACTGTCCACCTCTGATATCATGAATGTTCCCTCCAACTCCTTCCCTGCCCTCAGCTACAGTATTCCACATCAATGACATCCAAAATCCTCATCTTTTACTAGTATGTTCAAAAAGTTAATGAAAAGATGAATACCAAACTGTCAGCCTTTAGGGAGTTTAAATAAAAAAGTATTATATCATTATTCAAATACCCCTTGGTCTCATACAGGTGGATAGGACAGTTAGTTAATGATAACTAATGATAGCTTTTGTTTTTCTCCACAGCTATAAAACCAAAGTTCAGCCCCCTAAAATGAGTTCATTAAAGGCACAAGCAGGAGCAGTGTGCAAAACTGGGACAGAAGACTGAATTTTAAAACATTTCAAGCAAAGGGGAGGAAAAATAATAGCTTACTAAATAGCTTTTATGTTTGCTTTATACTGTCTTACCCAAAGAGATCTCATTAAATTTCCACTAGTAATTTCTGAATATGATCCAAGAATAATACTGTTTTTGCTGGCTTTAATCACTGCTAACATTAATTCTTTTAGGATGATTAAACTGCTTGTAGTAGCTCTTACGCAGTAGTAACAGATTTCACAGAGATTCAGTGTTGAGTGAGTGGGAGTCTGTGTTGTCTGAAGCAGCGGGAACAGACGTTTACTTTTACTTTAAATGCTTATTTTACTTGACACCTTTACTTGTCAGAAGTCAAGAAAACATTACTGAGTAAATTTTGTAAAACTGGTAGAACCCCACATCAAATGAAAAACACATGTTCACTGGATTGAAATGCCTGTGGGGCCAGGCTGTGAAAGGAGACCATCCCTCTACACGAAACTTCCCCTCCAACTAGACAAAATCCCCCCTGAGAGTAAATTTAGTAGAAAGAATGACATTGGGAAAGGAGGTCAGCTCCTGGAACTCCCACTGGACCCCCTCTAGCTTTCCAATAAGCTAGATGGGTTAGGCTGAGTCCCTTCTCAGTCACCGCTCAGGCAGAGTTGGTGGGGAAGAAGGTCAACAGGTGGTTGTGGATGAAGCTGAGCTGGAACAGAGTGGTTGTGTGGGGTGCATGCTGGGTAAATAGCAGCCCCCACTATGTCCTCTTCTTAAACTGGAGATACTTTAACAGTCAGGGTTGCCTCCACATGGGAATATTTCACTCTGTGAGCCTTTGGTGCTCCCATAAATACTCCCTGACCTCCTATTTTACAGGAGCAACAAAGTGTAGCAAAGACAGGTGAGGAACAGTATCCAGTAAGCTGCAGAACTTGTCCCACGCACTCGCCATCCACACACATACATGGTAAAACTACATATAGACCAGTTTTCTATAAATGTAGGCTTAGCTGAAATCCAGCATATGCCTAATTGATATTTACAGAGTGACTGCCTCTGCAGTGTACAGGCTGCATCAAAGAGCAGCAGGAGAAGCAGGTTCAGGCAATTATACACCTTATTAAAGCCTATTAGTGTGCTGCAGTGCAGAGGAGGGCACAGTATGTGTGCATGTGTGAATGAGGTGGCGTGTGTTTGTGTGTGTGTGTGTGTGTATTTTGTGTGTGTGGCTACATCAACCAAGTGGTCTGTTATGTTGTAAAGGTACCCATGGCTGAAATGTTTGCCAAGAGTAAGATGGTTATACTAGCAGCACCATACGGTTGTAATTGTCAATACAAACCATAAAATAAAATTACTAAATGGATCAAAAATCTACACACAACTTTGCAGTTCTCAGATCCCTGTCACTAGCGGGACAGAAACATATATAGTTTGAGCTCGGTGGTGGCAGAGGAAGGGCCATGTTTTATAAATCAGGCTGGTTTATCCTCAGGTGAGCATGAAAGAGATTTGCATTGCTGGATATATTAGGAATCACAGGCTAGTCATGACACTGTACAACATTATCATTGTATTTTGCCCATGATAACAATGCTGAAGACAATTCTATGATATATTGCTAAATATTTTTTAAAAGTAAGGATTGTTTAACTAGTGTGTGACAATGACTCAACTGACAAAAGGAGGTTCGATTCAGGGGCTTCTTGACTGATGATTCACATCATCAACATTTAGCAGACAGCACTATTACAAATAGTGTAAGGCAAGACAAAGAATTTAAAGCCGGATAGATTTCTTTGCCCAAAAGATGGCCTAAGTGTGGTGTCAGTAGGAGGGTCAGGGGTTACCAACATTCAAAAAGATCTTCCTGTGGACTGCATGAATTTGCTGGACAAATGTCACAGATATTGTCACACTGGAATTGGGGATATTATGTGTAAAATGTCAGGGCAGTTTGCCCTGAGGTTAGGCACTGGAGGTGGTATATCTGGTCATTAAAATCCAAAGGATCCTTCATGAAGCATGGCTGTATTCAATAAATATCATGATATTCCACTTCTCAGATTTTGATGTTTAGATGGAAATTTCAGCTTAATTGTGGTGCAGAAGGGGAAGGTCATAGAGTGACTGTTATGGTGAAGCTTTAGCGGTTTATTTTGGTGACTGTCTTTTAGGCGTGGTTTAGGCAGGCTGAAGGAGGCAAGGGTCTCATCAGCTGCCAGGAGTTGCACCTGTAGGGAGAGCTATTTGGGTTTCAGTTGGATTGGACACACCACGAGGAAGATGCTGAAGGCAAGACATTTTGGAGACAAAAAAAAAAAAAAAAAAAAAGACTGAGAAAAGTAAGCTTGTCTCACACACCACCATGAACTGTTTGTATACACCCTTTACACATCAAAGAGCGGGCTGGCTGGCTGGCTGGACCAACAGAACGGCTCCAAAGTCATGTCAGCTGGTCCAAGTGAGCTGGACACAGGAAGCAGGAACAGCGGCCTGGCGGTGAGTCAATGACACACATATACCCCCCCAGGATAGGAAAGGTTACATTCACCCAGGGAAGTCTAGGTCACATTTCTCACATCTAATGCAACACGCAGGGAGAGGCACTAGGTTACGGGCTTGCTAGCCTCAGATATTTAGGATTTATCATGAGCCTGGGTTAGCGTAGTACAGTTTAATCTTCTGCATGCCATGAATACCAACAGGAAAGTAAGTCAAGTCAAGTCAAATTTATTTATATAGCACATTTCATTAGACAGGTGAAGTAAGCAAGTTGGTTACATTTCTGTACCTTTCCATAACTGACAGTTGGACATTCACACTACTTCAGGCAGAGGTTGGCCAGGCATGTGGAGGTGACAGAGTAAGCTGGGTTTGAACTTCTCTCTCAAGCCCTCTTAATTTTTTTACACAACTATTTCTGTCACCTTTCATCTGAACAAGCGAGTGCAACACTATGAATACCTTGTAGGAGAGACTGTGTGCCCATATTTAAAGAGAGATATTGAAAGATTCTCCCCTCCCCTCTCTGACATCTTTTCACCTTTGATTCTGGCTGCTCAGAATAGCTACAAACACTTTTAGTTCTTGTATAAATGAGTTATTTTGTAGCGTAACCCGGCACTTAGACATCAGGAAATTATAACGTGCTGGTGCCATTAAATGAAAAGTCAGTGGATCACCAAAATTAATCATCTTCTGGGAGCAATGCCTGTGTGTACCAAATTTCTCAAACACACAAGTGACTCTTTTCCCTCCTTACTCTCTTCACTATCTCCTCTCTACACACACACACACACACACACACACACACACACACACACACACACACACACACACTGAGGAGAAACTGTGCTCGTTCAGCCAGCTTTTTTTCTTCGGTGCAGCCCAAACAGGAAGAGGAGACAACACTCCAAGTTACACACAGACACAGTTTTACGTTACTTGTGGTGAGAGGGAGAGAGAAAAAGGGACAAAAAAAAACTATTTCCAAATCCAGATGGACTTGAACTATCTTAAGCGTTCATCTGTGGGCCTATGTGTTGTAAACGGTAGCAGATTGGATTAGACGGAGGTCTGATTGCTGTGCTGGAGTGGTCTGCTTGTGACAGGAGCTGGACAGCCATGATAAAAGCTTCTTCAAACACCTCCGGCCCACTGCCCAGTGCTGACTGACAGCTGAGATGGGCCTGGGCTTTAAGTGGCCGACACTTTGGTTTAAAGCGCAGCCACTTAATTTTTCACAAATTGACTGTGAGGGTTGTCAAGAGTGAGAGCCGGCGTCAGGTCGGACAGAGACTAGAGAGAGCAGATGTTGTCTGTCGGTCTTTCATTTCAATGCTCTGTCTCCTTATAGCAGCTACAGAGTCTTCACTGTGCAAGTGCAATGAAATGACTCCGTTTAACAGTCAAGCAAGCGGGGGAATCCACCCTCCCCCACCCCACCCCCCAACCTCCTCCTGCCTGTCCTCCCTTAGAGAAAAGTGACACTTCAAAAAAAAAAAAAAAAAAAAGGTTTCTCAATGCAGGGCAGACAGGGAGAGAGTGAAAAAAAAAACATTAAACCATTTTCAAAGACATGTTGGCCCAGACTTGTCAAACAGCATCAGGGGCTTGTGCTAAAGACAGGCGGTTGGCGGAGGGGACGTGGTAAACACACAAGTCGTCAGTAAGGGATGCAGACAGGGCGGGTGGATACATGTAGTTATAGTTGTGGGGGTGTGAATGTGCTGTCACAGGGCCTCAAGCAAGAGGAGGCCTGCTGCTGCTACAGAGGAAAAATGACAGTGTAATAAGCAAGAGGGACCGGGTTATGGAACCTCAGCATCATATCTTGTCAGAGGGCCCTGCATTTTCTAACAGCACTTGCATCTCACACATATCGGAGTTACACACACAACATGAAAGTTCATGTTGAAGCTGTGCAGAGATTCAGGGGTCTGTAGTGAGCTGACACATGCATCTTGCTGTACTAACACTTGCGGAGCGTCATAGTGTTGTACGCTATTCCGCACACTTTTTCCTGCGTTAACATGAATATACCATACAGTGCTGTAAAAACACATGTGCACACTAATTATACACACCATGTCGAGCCCACAGATGCACTTAAATGTTTGGCGATTGTTGTCATGTGTGTCAAGACCACAAAACAAGCAGTCATGATTGGATTTGATTTGATCCAGTGCTATAAACCAGCACTGTGACAGCAACAATTATCATCCCCACAACAGAGCCCCCCCCCACTAGAATGGATTTAGCATCTTATCTGACAATCAGGACATTGCTTTTCTTCAAATCTCTTATTGGCTTAGTGGATAAGCTTATTAAGGGTGACCCGCGAAGCTGAAAGAGCTGAACATTACATTACATTTTCACTGTAGATTGAAAAGCATACAAGCTTGCCCCCATCCCAACAAAATCAAGGCTTCAGTCCAAATATTTATACACATACACACACACACGCACACCATAACGAGCCCGGGGGATCTGTCATTAGTGCTTTTAGCTTGATCTCATTACATGTGGATGCCAGCAGGTTGAAGTGAAGAGTTCAGTCAAGGTAAGAGACTGATGCTGAATGATAATGCAGCCTCTGGCAGGCCTAGGGCAGGGCTTCTCCATCAGGGCAGGTGGTGTGAGGATCTACCCGGTGAGATGATTCAGGGAGCCAAAGGCCAGAGACCAGAGACCTCCGGTTGACTGGCTGACCTGGTTAGAGCTTCTCCAGAAAGTGTCTTCAAACCTCAGGGCTAGACACCGCTCGCTCAGCAGTCTCCGTAGCAATTACTCCTCACCGCCGGGACAGACACCAAAGACCACGGCTCTTTTTTTTTCACACGTTCTAGGCATGACTGACAAATGGGAACAGCTGTGAAGTGATGGCAGTCTTTTACTTTATTTTTTTAATAAAAGAACTCAGATGGACAGCCTATAAAAAAAAAATACTGTCACACCAAGTCCTGTGCTGCAGATATTGAACTGCATTACCCCGCCGCCATACTGTATGTCTATGGCTTAGTGTCTTTTTAATGCAAGACTGTTGAAACTACAAACAAAATGACATGTGAGCTTCTAGAGAATGTGTGTAATAGGTAATACCACTTAATTCCAGAGAATTACTTAGCAAAGGCTCATAAAAGACGTTCTCAGTTCCAAGAACAACTAGCAGCAGTGCCAGGGCGCTCTGCTCAATGACAACCTGCCTGTTATCCTCATTACATTAGGTCTGCAACTAATGATTACTGTCATTATTGATTAATCTGTTGCTTATTTTCTTGATTAATCCATTAGTTGTTTGGTCCATAAAATGTCAGAAAATGGTGAAAAACATTGATCACTGTTTCTCTAAGAACCAAGGTGACATCCTCACATGTCTTGTTTTATCCACAACCCAACAATATTCACTTTACTGTCATCAAGGACTAAAAATATTCACATTTAAGACTTTTTTTTCTCAAAATGGACTCAAAATGATTACTTGATTATCAAAATAGTTGGCGATTAATTCAATAGTTGGCAGCTAATTGATGAATCGACTAATCATTGCAGCTCTGCATTATATTACACTGCCTTATAATGAGCCAATATAACACCACAACCAGCTGACAGCGCCTGATGCCAGGATCACACGTAATCTATGATTCATTTAATGTGCTGGATAGATTTATACAATGATATCATGGTGCAAGGGACCAAGTGTTACTAAGATGAAGTGAATTCACATTGTTGATGCTGTATTGCCGGACATACAAAAACATATGTTACTAGTTATTAACGGCAAAAAGCCAGTTGCTTGAGGCCAAACATCCACACTGTCCAAGTCCAGTATAATAAACTCTTACAGTCATGATTGGCTTCTTGTAAACATCTACTTCTGTTCACAGAAGAAGATGCGATTTTGTGCTAAAAACTGAGAATCGAGTCAAACCTTTTAATTGTATTTATCAACTTATGGAGTCATTACTATTCCTCCAGACTGCAGGCTACCAAAGCATTGCACCCAAATGGTAGACTGACACAGAAAGACAGACAGCCAGACAGTCAGACGGACCGGCAGACAGACAGGCAGGTGGTTGGACTAAGATGTAGGGGATCAGAAGGGGGAGGTCCAACCTGAGCTCTCCTTACTTGCCCCCCCACTCCTTGGCTTCCCACTCCTCCAGTGCCAGAGAGCAGATGGGCCTCACAGCACGCCCCTCTGTTCAACAGAGCCACTGTACAAAGCACCACACACCACAGGCCCCCACTCCAACATCAGTGAGCAGAGCAGAGCCTTACCAGAACAGAACAACACTCCCCACCCACTACCAAACACACACACACACACACACACACACACACAAGTGCTGGAAACATCTTTCCTACAAGTCTAAATCCAGTTCGAGCTGTAACAAATATATCACCTTGTTCTGACCTGTAGTTGCAGCACCGCCAGTGAGCCAGACAGTGTACTGGTGCAACAAAATGGTGAGATGCAAAATTTCCTTACGTTTACAAAATGCAGTCCGAGATATCACTTAGGATGCATGCACAAACAAACAAACAAAAGGACAAAAAAATGCTTTTCTTTCGGGGTTTGTTAATGTTTTGTGAAGCGAGTAAACATCTTTAAATTCCAGCTGGGCTCCTGAAAACAGCTTAAAACCACAGTCTGACACAACGGATATGTGAGACAAGTACTAATGCACTCTGCTGTAATCCTACATGACCTAATTGGAACACTCCATTGTATCCATCTACTGTCTTTTTCAGAGAAATCATACTCTCTAACAATCCTTGTTTGTAACCTGCTGCTGCTCTCACACGCATGCAAGTTAGTCAGAGCATCTCATTTGATTTCACACATACATAAATAGGCACACACTCTCATTCGCACACACTTTCAATATTGAATGCCGTGCCCTGCTACTCTAGATACTGACCTCTTACAACCACTCACACACACAAAAACCTCATACACAAAGAGACAACACTTACATTGAAACATATTTGTTTGTGGTTGCATGCTTGGAAAGGATTTCAGCCTTGTTGAGTTGACCACAGAAAGGTGAGAACCCTTAAGGTCTCTGATTCATTTTTTTTTTTAGAGTTGCAATAGATGTAGCCATAAGTCATATTCTCAATATCTGGATTGAATAAAGCACATGTGACAATTAAACAAAACATAAAAAACAAAACAGTGAAAAAAAGCTCCCTCCAATACGACAAAAGAAGAGAGGAGTTAGAGAGTCATATAATTTGTGGCTAGCTACTGTACTCTCATCCATCTCTGCTGAAGCTTCCTCTATCTGGGCTCTTTTTTCTCTGTGAGGCGATTGTATGTCAGAGGCGCTTATAAACATTTCTCTATTTTTTCCACCCTTGAGCTTACAATATCTCATAGTTCAGTACATTGGGTCAGAGCCAGAGATCGAAAACATTTGCTGCAATCTGTGAGCTCGGCTGGAAGGGGAACAAAAAAAAAAAAAAAAGAGGGTGAAAAAAAAAAACACGCCTCTTTTATTTATTCAACACGAAATTCTCTCCCTCTCTTCCTCCCTCACTCCGCTTCAAGTCAGAGCTAACAAAAAGTGCTGATAACAGGCTCTCTCTCTGCAGACTGTAGCGTTTCTAAATGGAGAATTAAACCTTAAGACAGACCTCTGACATTTAAAACGTAACCTTGTGGGAGGACAATGCCTTAACGTTTATTTATAGTGAAGCCAAAGAAAAGATAATAGTTGTGCGAGATAACTCTGCGGCTTGTTTTTCTTCAGAAAGGACAAAAAGGGGTGGCGTAAGGACCAGATGATGATCTTTTCAATTATGCATATGTCATAAAGTGTGACAGATTAGGGTGTTATTGAGCGCCAAGGTTGATAGGTCTATCTGCATCTTGCAAGGAACAAAAAACTATTTTTCATTGCTGAAAAGGGTGACTGTGTCACAGTCTTGCTATGCAACAGTCTGGACATTAGCTGTCCTTAAAGCCAAACACATTATCATTACCATCTGTAGTATAATCCTTTTAATAACTTTTCATTATAACCGAGATTACCAAGAAGGAAACCATTGTAATTTAGAGGGTTCTCACTGATATCTAAGCCAAAACACCTTGCATTTAACCCATCAGTGTTGTTGCCGTCATGTCACAGCCACCTGCCATGTGTGTGGAGGGTTATGGCAACACATGCTAAGTAAATGCTTGTTTGTGTGTCAGCACATATGTGGGTAAGTAGGTGGGGGAGGTGAGAAAGGGAAGTGAGAAAGAGAGTGGGTGAGAATGTGGTGGATGTGTCCGTGTGTGTGCGTGCGTATGCGTATTCTCACCCACTCTATGCATCTGCAATTGTGTGAGTGTGAGAGCGTGTGTGTGCTCAGGAGATCGGGGTTGGGCTCCCGCTGCCAATAGCCTAAACACCATTCATGACCAATACACGACCACAGCCAACCACAGCCACCTGCCAAAGTATCTAACACACACACACACACACACAAATACAAGGAGCAGATGAACAATATTTATCAACACACATTCACGCATATATGACTATATGCAGTGGTTTCTGTACTGTATGCACAGCTATGACAGCAGTGTAAGACAACCTTGAAACTAGCGGGTAGCACCATCTGTCTATTAGCCGGTACAGACATGACAAACAGGCAGACGTGGTGGCCCTCACAACAGAGGTCTGCTGCACTGCATTCACACAACTACTGTACATTATCTGTCACGTGACCTGTTCAAAATATGAACCTTTCAAAGCCGTTGGGACACATTACTGATGACTAGAGGCTGAGGGGATCATCTATTTAAAATCAGAGGACAGCTGCAGCAACAACACAGCCACAACTACCTTATATAAAACTAACATTTGTAGGATTATACGGGTGTGAATTTGTCTTATAGTGTTATTGTAGATAGTGAAGGTATCATATACTTGAACTGCAACAAAGTCATTTAATGTTTTTTGTGTGTGTTACAACCTGCACAACCTACAAATCAACAGAACCAACTGGGCAAAGGTGGAACCAAAGTAAATAAATATACCACCACGCATGGTGCTACAAAACCACTGTGGAGTCAATAGTATATTTAAGCAAATGGTGCAGCTGGTAACCTGTGTCTTTGTATTCCCTGGTGTCTGCTTGTCCTGCAGCAACCCAAACAAACACATCCTTGAATATGCAGCTCAAGAAGACTGACCCTCCCCCAGAGAAATGGTAAAGCCTCACCTCTTAGTCTCTGCTTGTGAGTGTGTGTATAAACAGTGGGTACAGATACACAGTGTAACAGATAGTCCTCGTTGGTGGAGATACACAGCTGCATCAGTGTACCATAAATATTCATTAGTGACCTTGTCACCTTGCTACACACAAAAATATGTTCAGGCATACACTGATATACACTCACATACCCTTGAAGCTATATTTCACACTGGTGGAGCATGACTTCATTCAACTACAAGCCCCGATGCAAGTTAAACACGAAAGCGCTCGTCGCAGGTGTGCTGTACATGCATGTGATGTCACTTTCAAATCTTACTTGTGATCCGGATGATAGTCTGTCTATATATTCTGTTCGACATTTTTCTTTTCCACAAATGAGTTTTGCTTGTTTGTTATCATAATAAAAACAGTTTCTTCATGGAGTGTGACTGTGTATCAAATATTGTGAGAATACCTAAAGAATGTTAGACTGACTGACTCCCTACAGCCAACAGCAGAACCAATGGCTGTCATTAAACCAACACCAGAGCTGTGAACACTGATACGCTGTAAACTGGCTGCTACATTAAGATATTGCTACAGTGTCACTGTTCTCTTTCAATGCGTTTGACATGCTCTACACAGCCTTGTTGCTTCTCATTGTAAATGTTGTATAATATAGACTATATAATGCAATATACATATTCAAGTGCCTGCATGACAGCCACAGTTATTAAAACTACAATTACAGAAGCCTTTCAGTTTGTTTACAGCTGTAACAATTGAACAGGTTCTGTTTTCCTGTATTAATTCAGTTTTTAACAATCTCTAGGCTGTAAACAACAGCAGCAGCATACGGCCAATGAAAAACCTTGAAACCTTCTAATTCCTGGATGCACATTTGACTGAGACACTTACAACTAGCTGCTACATTTTTCCGACAAATATCTCCATCCATCCAAACTCTAGCGCCTGTCGACTGAACGACGAACTGTTCAAACCACCCCGGGAGAGGCCTGTGTTAAAATACAGTTGTTTTACATTTGCCTTGACTACAGATTTGATATAACACATACACACTCGGTGCATCAAAACAAAGCGAACGCTAAAGCGAGAGGAAGAAAGCAGAGCTGCCGCAGTATTTATAAGACTTGAAGTTATTCCATCAACAACTGATTTCCAAATGATTTTTCTCAGCATCATGGAAAATGATGAGGTAATACAAGGTGCTGTGCTGAAACCTTGTAAAAGAACCTTGTAAGCAAGAGATGATCTCTCATATATTTAAACTGAGGACACTTCAATTTCTTACAATAAGTGACATTGTGGGATGTCAAAAAGACTTTATCCGTATTGACAGCTCATAATGCTAGTATATGCTAAATGTATTGTACTTATGATCACTATAATAATAGAGTGTGATATGTTAAACTCACCATGGTGTGTTTCTTGCTCAGGTGTTTCTTCTTCCTCTTTCCTTGTGTGTGTGCCACGCGGGGGTTGTTCTCCTGGTCTGAAGGCTGGTGATGGTGGTGATTGTTCTTGCAGGGCTCCAGGCTCAGGCCGTTGGGGACCCTGGCAGGCTTTTTCTTGTGCAAGGGACCTGCCTGGTTGTCTCTGGACTCCTGGGGCTTCAGCGTCATGTTCTTCTGTAGAGAAAAGGCAGCAGAGAGAGCTTACATTACAACTAAAACAAACATTTTATCACTAGCGTTGGTAATGTGTTTTGCAGCGTGTATCAGCTGTGCAGCTGCCCTTAGAGGATTCTGTAATCATATGGTTCATCAACAGTCAAATCAATGTTTCATTAAATTCCTGTACCTGCTCATTACCAGAGCTTAAAAAAGGCTGAATATCCACTCATGAAAGCCTGTTTTGACAGATAGCAAATCTCCACTCTACAGTAAGCAGTGCAGTGAATTTGCTGCAAATTGAGAAGCAATCGTGCAGAAAGGCTTTAAATACAATATTTTCATCCACAAAGAACGGCAAAACAAAAAGGGATTCTTTTTAAGATTTATTTTTTGCCTTTGCTTTTATTTGAAAGTATACAATAGAGAGGCCAACAGGAATAATGAGAAGAAGACAGAATGTGTCCCTGGCTGTGTTGCTGTTAGGTGGTATGTGTCACAGAGCACTTGGCCAAATGTTTGCCTAACACAATGTAAATCTTTTCATTATTTTCGTAATCACAACTCATATTTTCATTTTTCATACACCATTATATTTACAGTGGCAATGAAGAAAAAACTCTTTGCTTCTTAAACTGGATACTTGAGTATGTCAGCTGATCACTGTTAGCTGTTTTTTGTAGTTGTGAAGATGGAGCCTCTTTCTCATGTCTCTGCTGCCACAGTAGTTGTCACTACTACACTACACATTTCTGCCTTTGTTGATTCCAATTCAATTGTAATTATACATGTAAAATTGTCATAATGTTGTTTCACATCCAAAGTAATACAACAATGGTTAACAGTTCGATGTATATACTGGCTTTGCTTCATAAATAACACATTACAAGACTCTAAACAACATTCAAGCTTAGTCTGAAGTAGAGAAGACAAAGATAATAAGAAATGTTGACTGAGTTTGTGTTTACCACACAGCAAAAAACATCAACATTGAACAATTAAGTTCAGTTAGCCTGACAACAAATAAAAACTATCTACAAGACATTTCTCTTCATAGAGAAAACAAAACCATACGATAAGCCACTACCAGAATATTACAATGTATCTCCAAACAGACAAGGTTATACAGTTTGACAGTGCTGATCAATACAACAACTCATCTGCTGCTGAGAGAGTATGTGATTTATCACAGCCATCCACAGTAAAAGTTATTGAACACATCAGCTTTGTTATTTGAAGGGCTGACCTGTTTTGCTCCATTGTGGACCGATGGTAATACCCCCGGGGAGGAATTTAAGCTGGTGAAGCAGCCATCAGTGTAGAGGCCGACTGTTGAAGGGAAAGGTCCAAAGCTGCCACAGCTGCACTAATGACATGTCAATACTCTGCAACATTTTAACAGCGAGGCTGGAGAGATGAGCTCGTGTCTGTGTAGAGGGATTCACACCACTGAGGTATGGGAGCGTGGACACTACAAAGGTCAAGAAATGTAATACATATATGATGTGTTACTGTAGCTGAAAGGGCTAACACTCTGGCTGAGCATGTACTGTTATAGTTTTAACCAGGAGGTTTATTTCTGCACTCTAACTCTGACACAGTTTGGTGTTTTTCCAGTTTTCTTTTCCTCATCTTGCTTCATTTAATGCTTTCTAAATCCCTGACCTACTTGAAAAGTTGCCAGTTTTCCACTAAATGACTGATTATTTTGCTAATTCCTTTGTTATCACAAGTTTGGACTAAATTAAGGTTCAACTGGATTATGGACTCTCTCACATTTGTCTCATGCACACTGGGACATCTTTTTCTACTTTGTTTCACTCTGGTTTTAAGAAAAAACACTGCCTCAGTCTCTTTGCCAGTAACATCTTTAAGGGTATTGAACAGCACTTGAGCTGGACTCAGCACCAGTCCACAAAACCCTGCATCAGTCCAGGATTTATCCCACAGCCCACAGAAACTACTGTGTGCCTCATATTTGGTGTACAGTGTTTATATGGAATGAAATCAAGACAGATTTTCCACAAAATACTGTTGAGAAAAAAAAAAAAAAAATCCACCACATCTCAAGCAGGAGCAGTTTACTTGTTGATGGACCACCTCGGAGCAACCATAGCGTGCCTGTAGAGAATTACTTAACCGGTGTTACAGATATGCCCTGCTGTCAGAAGGATGAGTTTGATGGGTGTGCTACTGGCACTGACTCACTAAACCATTTCTAAAGGCCTCGATTCCCTCGCAGAAAAACAAGTGCATGCATCAACTAATCTTGTTTGCCTTTTCCGCCCACACCCATCCAAGGCAAATAATGCAACATGACATGCATTGTCAGTGCACAGAATAAGCGACAAAGTTATGATGGGGCTGAGAGAGCTTCCATTGTGCCAGCTTTCTGCATGCTTCTAAGCCTCAAAACCAACTGATTGCCAGGAATAAATTATGCACAATATGTTTTGCCTGCTCGCTGAACAATAGCGAGACAAATTCCTTATTTCAGTGCCTTATGATGATACTGAAAGGAAAGTAATTGCTCAATATGGTTCCCTCTCCACTAGCTTTCCTTACTGTGATTGTCTGGCAGTGTACAAAGTAATTAAACTGACATTTAGTGGCAATGAATGGTTTGCAGGTATCCTTACAACAGGTTACAGTCCCGAAGGCAACTATTCTAATTACCTTTGTTACATTTTCGGTTTTTACAAAGACTGTATAATGTACCGCATCTAATGAGAGATAAAAACTTGTTACCTTCAAACATCCTGTTGTTAATCTTACATCAGACATTTACTACTTAAAGTTCCCCTCCAGACAAAAATGTAGTTTACTTATTAATACTTCAGTTGGATGTTTGAGCTTCTCTGTGCAGCATGATGCATGTGCAGAAGTTGTTTTCACGTTCATCTGCTGAAGGAGGAAAGTTTCTCTCTCTCACCTCACCTTGACTCAGAGTTTTAGACGTGCACCTGAGAGCATGATCTCACAACTAGTTTGGAGCCAATCCTGGTCAACGGTACAACACGAGTGTGATGTGGAAACTCAAAAGCCTCCCATGCACATACACTGAAGGAAGAAAGTGTGAACTGTTTTCAGTTGTAAAGTATCTAAAGAAGCTGCCTGCAGTAGATTACTTTAGTGTGCTTCGTGCAATTTCTTCTGCTGAATATTCCACAACCGCTCATTAACAATTCATATACAGTAGAATTGCGAGAAAGAGGCTCCTCCAGAACATCCACCATGTTTAGTCTGGTAATAGGTGGAACAGTAGAGTCTGTGCTGCTACTTTCACAGTCAGGGAGAGTTTGAATGAAACAATGGAAAGCTATGCTTGCCAAAAAAATAAATGCAGTTTAAAATAATAAACTGAAATGAGTCAGCGCATAAAGATGATGAATTGAAGGGACAGAGTGCGGTCAACGGATGATTCCAGGAGCGGGGTTCAATAACCATTGCAGCATGTGTGAGGTAATGGGATATGTCTAATTCAATTCTCCAAATTCTCATTTATATGGTTGTTTTTAACTCTTTGAAACATCTTCTATATATAGTATTCATGTTCAACAAATTGTAAAAACACCTGAGAACTTTCAGTCTAAGCTGTGTCTATATGAAACTCCATATAACTTCACATAGTTTTGATAACACTAGCACACTAGCTGCATCCTTTAGGCAACCATCATCTCTAATTTATTCATATCTTTACTCTTTCTCACACATTTTTGGGGGGGTTACTTCATTCATTCCTTTCCCATGGCTGTTTCCACTGTTTCTCTTCAATCTCCTTTGTCTTGTGTTTGAACAGGGCTTTGGAGAACCTCCACTGTCTCCCCCCCTGTGTGCCTGAGCACTCTGAACTCAATGTCTACTGCAGTAGATTTAAAAAGCTGGACCTTCTCTGGTCTCTAACAGCCTGTTGGCATTTGAGCGACCAAACAGACAGGCCTGTGAGAGGCTGATCAAAGAGTCTGATCAACTTGACTGAGACAGTTTAATTAGTTTACACAAACTGGGCTCCCAGCAGAGAGGAAAAGAGAGAGGCATGGATGGTGGCAGAAAAGAGGAACAGACAGAGATGTTGAGAGACGGAGAGAGCACTTGAACGCACCGGAGGCTTATGAATGTGGCCTCCCACGATAGTGCTGCATTCAGCGTCGGGCTCAAAGTGCATCTGCGCACACACACACACACACACACACACACACACACACACACACACACACACAAGTCCCAGATCTGCCTGGCTGACAATATTAGCAAACTCTACACAACAACAGACAAAGTAAACAATAATTGGAGATCTAATGAATGTTAATAAAGACTGATAAGTATAATCTCTCCTTGTGGGGTACTCCAGGACAACAGCCCATATTAACTTGAGCTACCTAGTTAAGTTGAGCAGTGAATTGTCTCTCATTCTTTAGGGAGTCCTTGACCTGATTATCACATTTTCAGTGGGTGTGAAATAGCATTAAGCGAGCTCTGAGTGTTGGGTGTAACAAATTGCTGGGTAATTCACTGCTGCTGTTTGTGGTGATGTAACCAATTACAGGTGTGATTAGAGCAGCTGAACTGCTTCATATGGGATTTAATGGTTCAAACTCAGGTTAGAATGTCATGTAAATATGGTAATGACTGGCCCAGCGCCTCATAAAGAATCTTCAAAGCTAGTTGCGGGGACACTATTAGGACTGTACATGATATAGATCACAATAACTGGAGAGGAAAGAGAGAAGTAAGCAACTGTGCTAGATTTCTCTCAATGTAACTCAATAAGGGAACGAGCTTAAAAACACATTTTACAGAGTTTTGATTGTAAATTAATGTCTAAAATAATTAAAATAATAATCCTTTGTGTCAAAGCAGGGCAGTTCTGATAAACACACGACTTTTCTTTGAATGACAGACAATACTACAGTGAGAGTGACCCTATCTGTCCACAGAGCCATGTACCAGTAGCTGAAGCTTCTGAGCATTGGCCAGCGCTGGCACCAGCTAATACAACTGGCCAACCTGGACCAGCAACACTGCCAAATGGGTCTACAGCACATTTGGCAGTATGGAGACAATGCTGAATACACATGCTCCGATGCAGAACATATGAGGAATTCAACCAGTGAGACAAGCATATGGACATCCGTGTACACTTCAGCACTAGTCTTTTCTCAGAGCCTTCAGTTTACGCTCCTTGAAAAACCGCCTCTTCCTCAAACAACCGAGAAAAAGAGACGGAGGAACACAAAGCAGCTCGAGGAGATCTACTTTCCTTCAAGAATGAGACGAGAGTTGTAAGAAAATAGATTTGCAGGGAAAGAGCAAGGTTCCTACAGAAAATGATTCAGCGGTCCATCCGGCAAGTTGACCTGCAGCTCAGAGAAATCCGATAAGAATGTGGAGCTGCTAGAGAACGCTGCAGCTCCTGGATACACACACAAAAACCTCAAGTTCAAGTGTAGGAAAGAGAATTTCCCCCCAAAAAAGAACTATTTTAATATTAATTTTGTTTTGAGGATACAGTAGAACTAACTACGATGTTAACTATTGACCACATTCAGGCTGATTTAATAGTGGTGAATAAAAACAGAACAATACATGAAGAATCACACATAATCACACACTCCAGCTGCATTCACCATCAAGTTTTGTAAACAGGTGAGAAAATCCTTGAGGCAGAAATTCTATGCTTGTAATTTTTGAATGAATGAATTCCAGCCTGATTACAGCTATTGTAAATGTGGCGATGTGAGTTTTGGGAGGTTAAGTGTAACTATTGAATGGTACATGTCTCAAGGCTACTGTCAATTATATCTGGAACGCAATGCGTCAGTGTAACTTGGTGGAAATCTTATTTTGAGATTGATACTGAACCGAGAACAGAAACGTCTTCGTCTGTGCTGCACAAATAGGTTATGTAAGCAGTTACTGCTGCTGTGAGCTGTGAGGACATCATCATAACTCTCCCACAGTCCTCATGCAGTTCAAATACCTGCATTTCCACAAATGTTTGACAGACTCAGTAAGAAAAGAGAAAATGACTTAGAGGTTATGGACTAAAGGGACACTTACTTATCTGCAATTAATATGACAGACAAGATCAAGTGCTGGAACATCAATACTGCTGTGTCATCTCTGTGGAGCTGCAGCTGGAGGTGCAAACTGGCGTCTGAGGCTGAACTTCAAAAACTGGAACCTTTTCCAGCTCACTTCTTCCTAAAACCACAGTCTGAAGCTCTGCCTCCCTTCTGAGAGTCTCGGAATAGATGCAGGCGCTCGCATAAAAACACACAAACACACACACACAGACACACACAGCTGCTGAGTATTTTCAGGTGCAGCTGAATGAGCTACTGTCAGCATTATATGTAGAGGCCTGTGGGTGGAGGGAGGTTGTCTGAGGCTAGTAAAGCTTTTCAGGTAGGCAGCAAATAATTCCCCTGACAGACAGAGCCATCTACAAGATGTTTGTTCACCTGCGTTCGTTTCCTTCTGTCTCGTGATAGCTCTTCACAACAATAGCGGAGCCTGACAGGATAGTGGCCACTTAAAAAATGCACATACACACACTGTTCACGTACACAAAGACACCTAGCCAATTTCCTGACACTAATCTCATCATAGTACTTTTTCCATTTGAGTCAGGAGGGTGTGTGAAAGAAACACAAGGGGATATCCTGTGTATGACGATCTGATTTCCTAGTTGTGTCTGGCTGTTCAACGAATACAGATTCTTTTCTTTCTGGGAGCGCAGACGGGACCGGGGGGGGGAGGTGAGCCGGGGTAATTGGAGATCTCAGCGACCAGGTTCCATTTGTATCTTTCAGTCTTATCAGAGGTCCTGAGAGAAGCACAACAACTGATTTGACCAAATAAAACAAAGCGCTGTGAGCCACACATATCGTATCAAAGACAGCCATCAGACGGCCACAATAACAGTGAGAAAATGAGACGTGTCCAAAGTGACAATATACTGTAACACCCAGCCTGACGGAGAGCGTGGGAGTTATTCTTTAAAAAGTATCTTACAAGACTGTCCAAAAGGAGCACTAAAGTCAGTAGCTCTGTATCCATGTGCATTTGCATTTGTGACGCTATATGTGTTTGTGTGTGTACATGTCTCCTGTGTGCATTTTTTTTTTTTTTAAAGGAGGGAAATCAGACCTTCTGCAGAGACGCCAGCAGAGCACAGGACTTAATGAAAAACAAACATATTCAGCATGAGCCACAAGAACCCACAACATTTACCCTGATTAAATAAACATGAGAAGCAGATACAGCCTGTCAGCCTGGGTTTTTTCATGTTAATCACTGAGTAAGCAGAGCAGGCAAAGTGGCCCTTTAATGGGCGCAGAAAGATGTAAACCAGCAGTGTTTGTGTTGTTGTATTACTGAATCAGAGCGCAGAATTTAATGTGAAAACCTATAGAGGAATATTTCACACGCCGACGTCAGCTGACAGCTCGTCTGGTGTGTTTAGAGGAATATGAATAAAAAGATTTCGCTGTAAAGCGAAACAAAAGCGAGATAACATGCACGCTAACCATGTGGTGACAACCTGAATAAGCAAAGCGTACTGCGAAACAAGATGAAGTACAGACTGTCCTGATCAAATGAGAACAAACAAGAGGGAAAATAATGTTGTTCTGAAAACAATCCCAGCCCGAGTGGCATTGTGGGATGGATTTTACCCTTTGAAGCTGCCCTTGTTGGCTTAAATAATTACATCTAATTGCTGACAGATGTAAAGGCAAATGAACCGTTTGCTTAAACAGGCAAAGGGACTGCTTACAGTGACTGCACTAGGTCACAGCCTCTATTGGATTCTGCCAGTCCTGATTACTTAACAAAATTCACTTTCTGCAAAATGGGCTAATTTATTTAGCTGTCTACGACCGACAACTCACTCATTCTTGAAAAAAAAATTAAATAATCACCTCATGGTTGGGCATAATGACAGTTATTCATAACGCGCAAGAGACACTGCAAGAAAAACGTCTTACAGTACGAGTAAGTTTGTTCGAGTGATCTTAAAAAACATGCTGCCACCTTAAATGAACCTGTATCCTGTAACAAAGCAAATGTTCTGCGTCTGTGTATCCAAGTGATATGTTGCATTCACTGTTATTATTTGCGAGTTGATAGATTCTTCTTGTCATTGAGGTGATAGATGAGAGCACCGTTATACTAAAACACATATCAATTTAACAGAAATAACTTCAAAGGAAAATGAAGGTCTGCCAGCCGCCCATAAACCACACAGATTAGCTGACAACATTATAAAAGCCAATCTCTGGGCAACAAATGCCATGTCTGATGCATCACCGACGAAAACATGCTGTATGTAAGAACATAATAAATCCCACATGAGACCTTTTCTTCCTACAAAGTGCTGCATCCAACTACAGCCAAACATGTTGAAGTAAACATGTTGTGCCGAGCTCGCAACCAGATTTAGGAGACAGCCAGCAGTACTGACACACACACATGCATGCATACCCGACACATGGAAATACTGCTCACTATGCTGCTTGTTTTTAACTAACTAGAAATTGACAAGCTTGCCACATGGTGACGGGAAATCTGTTCAGTGTTAAAAGTGACGTGGAGACAGAGTACATCCAGCTGGTTGACTTTGTAGATGCATCTTTCTCTCTGTGTTTCAACCCTCCACCCTTTACTCTTAAAAAGAAGCTTTTCACAAAACAGGCTCCACAGTTGAATGCTGTAAAAAAAAAACAACAACATGTGCTTTTTGACATGAATAACAAGTTGTTGGACATTAAAAACTGAAATTATCAGCAGTTTAAGTAAAAAACTGAAATTGTGCAAACAAATCAAGCAAACAAATCAACTCAAAGGTGAGTGAGTCCTGATGACTTTGAATCTTAATCTGTGATTCATTATAAGAAAAGAAAGTTCTGTTAACTTGTGTTCTTTAGTTAGGGAATGAAGGACAGCCCATTTCACTGCACTGAAAAATCTCAGAAGTTATATTGAATAAACGTTTATCATGTTTAAATTGTTCACTTCACTTTCAAAAAGCAGCTGAAGACCCATTTGTTTAGACACACCTTTGTGTAATTTTTCTATTTGTGTTTTTTATTGTGTTTTATGTCTGTATGTATAATTATGCATAATTTCCTCTGTGAAGCACTTTGTGAGCTCTCTGTTCTTGAAAGGTGCTATATAAAGTGACTTACTTACTTGATTTAAATATATCTTAGCTATCATTGGTTGTTGAGCATCAGGGAGGTGGGTCTTATCTTAGCCTGTCAGAGGAAGACACCAGAAAGGAGAGAAGGAAGGAAGGAAACCTAACCTGTCCATTGGACTGACCCATTTTAGTATCTCACCCCCTGGAGCTGCCTGATCAATAGAAAATTGTTAGAAAATGTGTGTGTGTGTGTGTTTGTGTGTGTGCACACTACTAGGGTAGCAAAAAAGTGGAGGCGCAAAGTTTTCTCCAGCGTCCCTCTTGATTCAGATGTGATGTGAAAGCCTTAATGAAGCATAGTGAGGTGAGGAGCTCTGATGAGGGTTTGACTAGAGGTGGTCATCGGCGCCTGGGCACACCCAATAGACTGCTCACTGCATCTGTGCAGGTTGGATTCAGAAGAAACTAGTAGCGGCAGCGTGATTGTGATGTAAGCAAAGGACACAGTGATGAGGCTTAGTGCAGCACTGAAAGGCTTGTGTGAGTAATTGAAATATTCTGTGTTAGATTGAAAGTTGAAGTGCGGTGCAGTGCAGGGTACCAAATATGTCACTGAAACAAAGTAAAACTACACTGAATATGAAACTAATCCTGCACAGAGGGGGAAAGAATAACTTCATACCTATAGTTTTATACAGTATATTGATAGAAAGCATCAATTACCAAAGCATGAAGAGTGGGAAAATAATGTAAATCTGTTTTTTGCCCTCTCAGAAGTTTACCAAGCCCATTTGTTGTTCATTGTTGTTTACAGAACACATTGTTTTCTGTGTTTTCTGTGTTCCGTGGAGCCAGAACAACCACAGGAGGAAAAACAGACCTCTCTTGGGATTTGGGAAGAAGAGAACAGAAATGCTTGATTTCACTCAAGCTGTGGCTTTGTAGCAACAGCTCTCACTCCCTCTTATTTCTCTTTTTTCCCCTTCACCTCTATGATTCACAGCAGAAAATTGACTCAGGGAGGGAGTGAATAGTGGGTGATGCCGAAGCCTTCCTGTCTTGAATTTGCTTCTCTCCTGCTCGCTGCCAAAACCAGACTGCTGTCAGGCTCGGAAGCAGTGTTTTTCAGAGGGAGAAACTTACAGCAGTTGGTTTAATTTGCTCCTTTTTTCCCGCCCCATACCACACCAGTGTTCAGTTAATGGCACCTGAACAAAAGAGGCCCCCTCCGTGGGCTCTCCAGCCAAGGAATGGTTGTTAGATTAGCCCAGCAGGCTTACACAATGGGCTCCAGCCTTGACTACTGTAACAGTCACGTCTTCATGCCAAGACCACCGAGCAGGAGGGGATTAACTTTCTCCATATTATCACACCTTCTGGTTACATTGAAACATTTACTTCACTCCATACAAGGCTGCAGCATGCGGGCACCTTGAGGGAGTCAGCATGCAGAAATAAGACTATGCTTTAACCTCCATGGCTTTGCATTCCCTGCCATCATTCCTCAGCTCTCCAGACCAATGACGTGATGTTTCTTTTGGGACGCCGTGGCTTCAGACAGAATGGTGCAGGTTGCTTAGCAACTGGGTACAGAAAGAGGATCATTAAATTGTACTGATGCTCACTCAGTCCTTCGTTATGTATCTGAGAACTTGTTGCTCCAACCTGCGGTGAATAAGAATGTTCCCTTGGATGAACTCAGATGTCTCTTAAGTGCAGCGCAGCATCAAGAAGGTGGTGTTTCACCTCAGGTCACTCAAATAAACTCACGCAGCAGTGAACCAAAATATAAACAAATGAGTGAATGATGAGGAACCGAGAAAGCTGCTAAATTCTACCAGCAACCCGTTTCCAAGCCAAACCAAACTGATTTTACATTATTAACTATTCAATTGATTTTTTTATATTCATTATTCAAAACTGTTCAGATCACAACTTTCCATTTGCTTATTTTTGTTTCACTTGCCTCTGTCTGGTCATGTAGCACTCAGACATTTGACTCACTGACATAAATAACTAATCTATCCTTATTATTTCTGAACACATTAAACATAACTAATCACCGTAAAAGCAGTTTTCCATAAGTGAATGAAATCCTTGCTGAGGAAGCAAGCATGAAAATGATGAATCAATGACAAATTAATCTCCTGATGGCTTTGAGGGTGATGTTACAAACATGATGTCAGTAGATAAAATGCTAATAGTGCACTCTACACTTCACATCATATTTACTGCCTTAAGGTTATTTGAGGTGAAACTTTACCACGCTGTATCTCACTTTCTCCCTGGATGAAAATGGAGCTACAATATACTGTTTAGTTCTTTCCATAAAGGCAAACGCGTTGCACAAAACACTGCTTACCTCATCTCAGTTAACATTAGGTGAAATCAATGGAGCACAGTGTGTTTGTGCGTGCAGAGCTCTGTTTCCTGCCTCCATAAAGACTGTGAGCAGAGGCTGCTGCTCACCAGAGAGCCGACACCTGCACTATTTATAGCCCACGGACATTAAAGCTAACTGTGTAACAAGAGACCACAGACTTGCCCCTCCACTAATAATTAGAAACCCAGTGAAAGCTCGCCATCTTCACAATGGAGGAGAAAGACAGTGCCAGAAAAGACACACTGGAGATATGCCAGATTACACTTCCAGACCTCCTCAGCTAGTTTCACATTCCACATCTCTTATACTGCTGTTCCAGGATTAGTGGAGTGAAATCCAGGCACTTTTTTTTGGATTTAGAGATGTTGCTAAGCTGTAGCTGAAATCGTTTAATGACTACTGTTTCAATGCAACAACTCATTTAAGTTCTCAACCGTCTAATGCGGCCGGTTGTTGTAATTATTGTAAGCCATATGCAATACTTGGCGAGGCATTTATAACAACAAGATCTACTATTTACTACAGCTCACAATGCAATAAAAAGAGAAAGACATTAAGGCCATATAGATGCAGTGGAGACGGCACACTGCTGATTACAGCTAATGTATTTATAACACTGAAGAAAGACTAGGGCTGAAACCTGTCTGTTTATTTGCTGTTGTGCATCATTAAAGAAGTGATGTACACTTATCTGTGAGTGCTGACGACTCTGTTTGTTAGTAAAGCTATATTTGGGCATTGGCTGATTTTCAATACCAGCTTTAAGAATGAACAGTCAGTAGAGATTATGTTGCTGCCTGTGAGACTTAAGAGATACTTCTGGGCCCTGTTTCAGAAAGCAGGATTAGTGAAAACTCTGAGTTTGTTAACCCTTAGATGAGAGGAACTCTGGGGTTTTCAGTTCCAGAAAGAGAGCTAACTTAAACTCTGGCTCAGTTACCATGGTAACTGACTCTGTGAAGCTAACCTGCTTGCTGGCAGGTTTTCTTCAACAAACTCTAAGTTTCTCTCTGTCATCAGAACCAGACACGCTGTTTCATTTCCTCATTCATTCAGTCTGTATCAAAGTGCATTCATAAGCAGAGGTTTACTGTCTGTCAGAATCTAAATCCTGGTTGGATATTAGTTTGTTACTTAGGATGATCTAAAGTTACCACTTTTATGCACATCAGTCATTTCTTTGAACAGTGGTTTTTGCTCTCACATTAAATATTACACAGCGTGAATTCAGCCTCAGCTCAGAATAAAACCTCTGCATGTCCTTCTGTTACAACACTGAGACTCTGTCAGTTTGTTAGAGCAGCTCCTGCACTGAAGTGTTTATTACACATGATGTGTAATCTCAGTTTATATCTAAAAAAATCGATATGAAGCTTTAGACATGTGGGATCAATGAATAATTATCTCTATCACTCATGATGTGATTGGTTGCACTGATGGAACATCTTTCATAGAATATATCGAGATTATGTTAATATTTCTGAGTGAGCATGATTGAGCAGCATCACTGAATGCTGTTGAGCAAAGATACAGACAAATGCCTAAAATGTTAAAAATCTACTGTATTTTAACCTCGACGCCTTTTCATGTGCAAATCACCAAACACGTTATTACTGGATCAGACTGTGAGCTTACAGTCATGTCTCTGTGTCTTTGATCTATATATGTTTTAAATCTTTAACTATATTTTTCATCTTCAGTTGCTGCTTCCTGTGTTTTCTCCTTGTCAGATTAAAGCTGAACAAATGTATTTACAATGTAATGTAGCTACAGCTTGATACACAGTCAGATTCCATTTCTCATCATCATTAAGGAAATATAAGTCCGGTAAATGATGAATTAGTGGACAACAATGAATAAAATCTTATAGTAAAAAGATAAATGTGCACAGTCTGCAAACACATGTATTAATATTTCTACATCCACTGGATTAAAATACAGGCTCTGCCTTTTATTTACCTGTTGCCATGGTGACTCGAGTTGCCCATCTCGGGGTTCATCAACTCAGAGTTCAGGGTTAGACTTGAAGTTTTGTAAGCCTGCTTTCTGAAACAGGGCCCTGGTGATTCTCTATTGTGTTGTTATTGTCAACAAATCCCAAAACAACAATGAAATGATCGTACCGAAAACTATTGCCTGTACAGCTTAAGCCTGATAGCTTATTCCTCTGTGCCACTGTTGCCCAAAAACTTTTAAAAAAACACATCAGTGAGGCACACTGTTACTCTGGATAACTCTCTATAACCATGAACACACCGTGTAGTTCATTTCAAGTCAATCCCACACACACACCATCCTGCGGCTGTAAATACTCACTACAGCACCAAATCTGCAGCTGAAAATAGTCCCCAACAACTATCTACTCCTGGTTGAGTCATGTTAGCATAAAACTACAGTACAATTGTTTTAGGAAATTATTCAGCTTTTTTAAAAATCAAAGGATATATTCTTGACCTATATTTAAAGATTTACATCCTCAGTAGGAATGGACTTGGGGCTGAGTGCCACACAAGTTGTTGAGTATTGATTTGATTGTTCTGCTCTTTTCATGGGATTTGTCAACAGTAATAAAAATATAGAATATATATACTGTGGCATTTGAGCTGTGTATATACAGATACTGTGTATCTAACACACACACACACAAGTATACAGTATATAACAAACTGAGTACACCAAGTATTTACAAATCCTGTCAATGTAATACAAATGTATTTGTTTTTAGACAAAACCCAAGAAGAATTAAGCCAATTAATTAAAAAATAATGTTTGACTAATTAATCTATAATGAAATGTCCATATTTAAGAAAAAACTGCACCAAAAGTCAGTACACCGTTCATTACTCCAGTCTTTTATTTTTTAATATTTTGTATGGCCGCCTTTATTTCTGATGACAGGTTCGATCCTGCTGGGCAGAGATGATACCAGTTTAGAACAAATCTGTGGAGAGATGATCTGTCGTTCTTCACAGATGATTCTGTTCAGCTGCTCTTTGCTGGAGGGGTTTTGTTGCTCTACCTTCTGCTTTAAAATACTCTAAAGGGTACATACTTGGCCAGCTTTTAGTTTTCACTTTTGTGTTTGTGTTTGGGATCATTGTCATGTTGGATAATTCCTCTCTTGCCAACCTTCTTGAGACTGGGAGACATCTTTTTATTCAGTATTTAGAGTATACAAACTTGCATTCATAGTGCCATCTATAAATGTCATCTCTACTCTACAGCCCCATACCAGCACACTCCCACCTCCGTGTTTCGTGGTCGGCACTATGCAGTCTCTGTGGTAGTCCTGGCCAGCTCCGTGCCAAACATGCTGGATGCCATCTGATCAAAACAAATTTATTTTGGTTTCATCTGACCAAAGAATGTGCCGCCAGTATTCATCAGGCTGCTTTTCATGTTGTTTGGCGAAGTTTAATCTTACAGTTTTGTGCCGTTTTGTGAGCGATGGTTTTCTTTTTGGACGTCATCCATAGAGGTTGACTTCATGCAGTGTCCTTCACACTGTCTGAGCATCACTGAAACACCAATTTCCACAGATAATCCTTGTGCCAAGTCAGAAGCACTTGCCCGTCTGTTTTTTAACGTAAGGCTGGGTAAACTATGAATTGTGCATGCCATCGTTTTGCGAGGACGGCCACCGCACCCTCTGTTATTGGTAGTACGGGTCCTGCTGTACCTCGTAACCACTGCTGCAACTTTTGGCCTCTTTTCAGTAGCCTGCTGATGATCTTGCACCCTCCCATCTTTATGAAGTCTCACAATCTGGTTTCTTACTTGTTCAGGCAGTCCATATGGAGTCATGTTGCATTAGACACAGGCCCAAACTGAGAAAGCTGCGGTGTTATAACCTTGTTCAGGCACTTAGTGTTAATTGGAGGTCACAGGTGTAATCACTTTTGTTTCAGTGGTCAGAGGTGTACTCACTTTTGTTGCATTGAGGTTGTATTTTGAGGCCTGTATTTTCAATTTAGTCTATCTAACCTGTTTTTTTCTAATCATAAATAAAATAATAACCTACATTCCAGCCTAAAATACTACAAGTATTGTAAGATGATACGATGTTGAATCATTTAACATCTTAGTGATACTGCACAGGGGTATACTCAGTTTTGTTCTGTAAAAAGTATATTCAGTCATAAAGCATGCCTTCGATTTAACTGTACAAGACTACATAGAGGAACAAGAGGAGACTTGAGGGAGTGTTGAGATGCATGACATGAGTAGAATGAAGGGAAGACTGGCTTACAGGATTATAAGGTTTCTGTAGTGAATGAGGATAATGTGATTGGAAAATGAGACATCGGAGAGGATCAGGTCTTTGTTCTCTGGGTGAGTGGTATAAGAGGCATGGCGCTGGCTCAGGAGTGGCACATCAGCATGTGTGCTATGAGCAGGAGGTCAGTTGATTACACAGAGCTATCCTGCCAAAAGTACACTGGAGGGCTTACTCAAGGATTAGGGACAGAGGCAAATTCTATTATGAGGTAAAAAACCCTGGTAGAAATGTGTCAATTCTTTTTAAAGCTTTCAGTTGGTAAGAACAATGTGCTTCAAGTGTTCAGAATACACCAGCACATGTTATGTAGTCATGATAGTTAGGATTATATGGATATATTGGTTTGTTTTATTTTAACATGAAGTACTGACAATCCTCTCTGGGGTCAGGCATTGAGATCTGAGGTCAAATATAACCAGCACATACCCATCACCTCTGCTAGTGAAGTCTCTAACAGCTGGTTCTTTTGCCAACAACAGCACCTGGCTGTACGTGTCACTTCACACCTTAGACAAAAGACAAAAGTACAAATGAAGTGCACAGGAACACACGCACATTGAAGTTTGCCAGAAGTTAAGTTTTTTTAATTGATTGCCTCAATTAACCTTACATAGTTACTTTAATTAAATTCTATTTTGGACTGGCTGTGTTGAGGTATTTTAAATTTTCATCCTGCTGCATTCATTACACCACACTTCATCTTTCCCATATCAACTCTATTTAATATAATCCTGCAACAAATTACACTATGAAAAATCCAACACTGACTTTCTCATTGCTACATCACACACAGACAACTGTCTGTATTAACCATGAAAACATTGAAGAAAACAAGTCAGACTTTGACAGTGCAATTAGTATCAATTAAACTGTGAAAATATGATACAATGACATTGTCACTGATGGATTTTTGCACCATAGGTGCAAGAAAAATTTGTTATTACAGCACTACAGAGTGTGAGGCTTCTGAAAAAAAGCACCTGTGTGACAGTGAGCCAGATGTAACAGGAGCAGCTGAAGCTATGAATGTACTAAGGGATATACAAACAAGCAATTAAACATTTACTGCAAGCATCTGGTGATCCAAGATTGATAATATGCTTTGTCTTTTGTGTTGAGAGTGCAACAGAGTCATTAAGAACGTGCATAAGTCTGTATAAGTTTGTAGTTACACATTTCAACTGAGGTGCTTTCATTTCCACATTAACTGACAAGGCCATAGATTTAACAGCACAGACAAGTGTTTGTCCAACAGTGTCACAGACTTTTGTTTATTGGCCACTGATGGTATTTTCCACACATCCTACTTGAGAGCATCATAGACATCTGAGAAGTGAAATCCAGCAGAGAAAAACTCATGCAAGCAATCATTACTGCCTCATCCCTGACAGCTCCAAGCTGAGAGTTACAAAGTACAATGCTCAGTGTGAAACCACTGCTATGTCTTACTTTAACTACAAGGTTAGCTATATTATTTTCCAACTGGGAGGAAGATTGCAAGCCCTTGATTCACACTCAAATGCATAACTGACTATTATTGGTACCTTATTAAGGCACCAATCAGCGTTTCAAGTAATTATCAGTAAGTTTCATACATATATGTTAATATCTGTTTTGCTACTCCCTTTCTTAAAGGTTAGGGTTAGTGATTAGTGTTTCTTACCAAAACACATTGTGTGTATCTGTGTATCATGTCTGACAAACGTGTTGTTTACTAGCTAGTAGTCTTCTTTTGTTGCCACATTACTATGTATCTATGTGTGTCAATAAACAGAATAGTGTAAAACCACTGTCAGCAATATGCAACACGTTGGCTGTATACTCACTTGCGTACATGTGCATCCCTGTACGCAATACAAACAAAACAGGGGCCCGCTCATAAAAACACTGATCCACGGCACTACCGGAGGTCGAAAACTCCACTGGGTACCTTTAATGTCTAGTTCTTGTTATATCTTCCCAGAGACAAACCCTCACAGGAAGTAGGCTATCAACAGAGAGTAGCACAATAGTGTCAAAAATAAATAATTAAAAGCCAAACTTCATCAACAAAAACAAATTTTGAGAATTAAAACTTTAATGGCCTATTATTATTATTAGTTATATTAACTCATCTATGACAGGTGCAGTTTTGATTAGAAAGCAGATCAAAGGCAGTGCTGTACGGAGGCTACACTGTATACAGGGACATGACTAAATACAGACTGAACACGGGAGATTTAATCCATTTTTGGTTTGCCTGAGAAATGTAAGAATCAATACAGAGCACATTTACAGTTCTTTAATGTTATTATGGTTGCATTTACTCATGTCTAACCTTAGTTTATTGATTTCAGGCAAATAACATTAAGTAAAAGTCAAAGTCTATACTGTTATTTCTAAATGTACCTATTCACATATAATCATCTGGTAATATCCTACATTATACATTGCTTCATGTATAACTATAGTGTGCAATGATGCAGCTTTACTCCATTATACAAAATGCAGTAGCAACAAGTAATTTCAACACGGATGAGATACATATCAAACTACAAACCACTTTAACCCAACTGGGACCTTCTTTCTTTTAAAAAGGTGACAGACTGCTCTTGTATGCTACTGAGCTACCTGAGTGTGAGCTACACTATCATGTGGAGCATCACACAAATCATTGATGAAATATAGCCCCCATCTCTCTTTTCATTCAGCTTCAACATATACACCAGCATGTTTGCCATTGGTGGCGTTCACTGTCTGCTCTGTTATTTTCTACTGTCTGTCCAGTAAAAATAGAAGAAAGGTGATTATGTTTCAAGCACCGTTTATAAAGTCAAGTGCATTATACTGCTATGACTTCAGCTCACTCCAGGTGTGTACTCAAGCTGAGGAAGACAGAAGTGAAGAACAGCACGACGGGGCGCAACATTGCTATGACTGCCAGTCAAAATGAATGGCACGGCAATCCATTTCAGGCCACTGAGAATTAATTAGTTAGCAGAGGAGGAAAGGAAATAGAGGGAAGCTCTTCTGTGGGCTAACAAGACAGTTTTCACCTTCATATTTCTCCCTCTCCATATGATAATTTGGTCTGAATTTTACAGTACTTACACAGACCATCTGTCTGCTTTTACACCTTTCTCACAGAGTCCAACACCTCTGGAAGAAGAGGAAGCCTGGTGATAGTCTTCTCCCAAAACACAGGTAGACTAGAGATGCAGAAAGGCAAAATGGCAGCTCCTTTATAATGTATGCTAAGAAATCCTGTCTATTTTATGTGTTAAAAAGTTGCTCCTGCTGTTGGTTTGCTATAAACCACAAGCCTGAAACATGCTCAAATAAACCACACCTCATACTTGTCAAGGATGTCCTTGAGGGAGAAGAGAAATGATTACGGCCGATATTACTGGACTGCAGTTTAAACTTAAAGGAGTAGAGAATTCAATGTACAGAGGAAAACTAAATTGTAGTCAAGCATAGCAAGATCTTTTTTCCACTTCATTTCACTGGTTTAACTCTGTTACAAGTGAAGAAATGAATAGCTGAAGTCACCCGTCACCTGGGATAAAGGCTGTTCCAGCGAGTGTCTGAATTGCTCAGTAAAAATCAAAGCTACTATGAAAGGCAGACGGTGCACGTTAGTGTTTTGTGTGAGCTTTAGCTGGCCTTTGCCATCACAGCAAACAGCACAAAAGATGAAAATGGTGTAATTTAGCTTTCTGTTGTGCCCACTCTCTACTTCAGTGAGCGACTTTCAGCAACCAGTAGAGAACATGTCTTGAAAATATCCAAGCATTTTAGCTGTAGGTGGAGAAAGCAATAACAGTAGTACAGACATTTTCTGTCAATGGATTTTTCTCTATATCACTGCAGAATGTTGCTGGAAGATTACTGGCCTGAGAGGCTCTTGCTCTGACAAACTGTTCACAACTGACATAGAAAACTGATACTCTCTTTCTGTTTCTATTTTTGTGTTCACTTTGAACTCAATTTTAGCTGGAAATGTGTCAGTGCAATGACACAACATCTACATTTGGCCAGTTATCCACCACAGGAGAAGAAAAATTAATCCCAAAACAACCAAATGTATGCAGAAATCTAAGTAGGCCACATTACTGACAGCTCTTTCTCACACAGTGATTCAGGGTGGATGCTTTTCTTTTAGTGACAGAGAATAAAAGGGCACAAATCAGAAATGCCAGAAGGGTAAAAGCCACCTAAATCAATTCTGTCAAATCAAATCTGGAGGAATGTGTTTACAGCACAGCTGCAGCTCTGCTTACAAAGTGCTGAGGAAAAAACACTGAACAACCACATTTAATCACAATCAGCAGCATCTTTCTGTTTTAAAGTTCAACTGATCACCATTGTAACTAGTTCAACAGAATCACTGGCAGCTGTTCACTAAGGCTTACAAGAGTGATTTGAACATGCGATGCAGTCATGCTATGCCTGCAAATTACAATGATGATCCACCCTAACTGCTTGGTAATCACCACCTACACTTTCCTGTCCATTCCTCCCACTGCCTTCAAATTCATCCTGATAAATGTTACTTCCAAAGGTGGCAGAGAGGATTGTAAGGGAGGGATATCAAAATCAATTTGAGATTGTTCATATAAGGCTACATCACTTAAGTTTTTATCATCAAATTACAATATAAATTATTTTATAAAATGTAATACCGCATTTGATTCCTCCTGCTGTCATTAGATAAGAACCAAGACCACGAGTGTCCACCTGGCTGATTTATTTCTCTAGGAGAGTTCTGAGATCATGTCAAAGTGAAAGTAGGTCAAAATAAGTTCTATATCAAGGAAAGGTCGCCTCAAGATATCCTGACCTTGGTGTGCAGCCGGGGCTGTTCACCTTCCATTACTCACCTTCCTTGTTTTGTTTCTGTTTTGTTTAGTCATCACTGGGCCGTTATTGTGTACCGTAATCAACAAGTACCTCCAGCTGATCATCCATGTAGTTTGTTTATTAAAGGGGCACTCCGTCGATTTTGAGATAACAGTTGTATAATGTCTTCTGTGGCTCTGAGGGGAGCTTTCTGAAGTCTGAGAAAATTACACTGATGATGTCAAGAGGGAGGGCATAACAAAAGACGCTACTGCATTGCATTATGGGAAATGTGAGATCTAGTGGGTTGTTTTTTGTTTTTTTTTTTAGATTGGCCCATACCAGAGAGAACAGGTCAGGATATCTTTGCTGCTGCTGCACCAATTCTGAGGAATAAGGAGTAGAAATGCCAGAACCTCTAATGAACACATTCTAAGTTACTGGGTTAGGGTGGGATGGGGGGTGGGGGGGGGGTTTAATGTGTCTCTTGATAGTCAAGTTCAATGCCAATTCGTTGAGTATCCATTTAAAGATTCGTAACTCAAACTATTTGATGTTGGCAGTCACTGTGATGTTGACATTGGCATATATATATGGCTTCCAACAGTTATGAATACAAGATAACTGAGATAAGATGATTATTGTGCTGCATTCCGTTTTGCTACAATGCTCTTGTTTTGTCTTGTGTTATAAATCCAGCGGGTGGTGTGTCAGAAGCAGCTGGACAGCGCAGTGAGAGACAGACAGGCAGGGCGGAGCTCTTCCTCACTGCACAAATGTGTCTGAATTCAACAAACAGTCAAGTGTTCAGTGATGAAACTGACTTATTAAGACATCTACAGGCTACTTTGTTTTAGTTTCAGTCAGACTTGGATGCTATTATTTTAGATATGAGGATGCTTCTCGCTGTGTAATGATCTCTCCTTTCATCCAGCTGCTCAGCGCTGTGCTTTCTCTGTCTGCAGTCTAATTGTGCACATGCTTAACTGTAAAAAGCAATTAGAAACCTGGTTACGTGTATACATGGCAGAGTAATCAGTGTCCTCCAGGGAGTAAAATCTACCTGTGGAAAGCAGGTTTCTCTAATCCCCTCCTCCATTATTGAATGCAGGTTTCTCCTTCACATGACAGTTAAGAAATCAGCTTACTGGAAAAAAACAACCTGGTTACTTAAGTGCATGTAAACACACTGCATGGTAATACAAGTCAATGATTTCTGTCAAACCTCCATGATGAATGATCATTTTAGTATTGATCACTCTCCACAAAACATGCATCTTAAATGCACAATATCATTTCTAGGGGTCTCTCAATCAAAAGAATAACAAAAGAGGGAATTCGATGATGTTGTGAAATAGCATGGGATCATAGGAGTTGTTGTCTTCATTGTTAAGCAATCAGCTTCTCCCGGTTGAGATTCCATCAGTGTTCATCATTCAGGAGGTTTTTTACCGTGAGCTGAATTATCCACAGAGGTCTCCTCCTCTCCAGAACAAACATACACGGGGATTGAAAGGGTAACAACACTGAATAAAGCAGTTTCACATAAAAAAATCTGTGTTTCTCTGATGCTGTTTGGCGGATACAGGATGTCTGGGAGGGGCTCTGGTTGAGCCGAGCTGCTGCTAACATTTGCTCAGCTTGTTTCTCTTACAACTTAAGATCCAGACGTACAATGACTAAAATTCTTCATCCACTTAAAAGATATACCTAAAAGCAGACAAGATCTAAACAGTTTATTGTAAAAATGTAGCTTAAAACTGAATAAAAGTCAATTTATGACCAACCACATTTCCGACACGTGCACAAGATGATTATCATCTAGTGTGTATACTCTTTGGTAGAGGGGGGGTGACGCCATTGACAGGCAACCATGATTAACATTACCTTGATTAACATTACAGAGTTCTCTGGGTTTGAAAACTGTTAGAAACATTTGGGATAATGTAAGTACACAACTCAACAACATATATAACATAGGTCTAGTCGTTTTTAGACATTTTAATGCGGAATAGTTACGTATTATAGTAGCTTTAACAATCACTACAATAATATGATCTCAATTATTTTGGTCTAATTTATTTTATTTATTATTTTTATATTATTATATATATATATATATATATATATATATATATATATATATATATATATATATATATATTATTATTATTTATCTCATTTTTCACATTTATTTTGTATTTGTTTTTCAGTTGAATCATATTTAAGGTTCAAGGTAATCCACTGAGTAATTGTGTTGTAATTGTGGTCTCAATATTGACCAAAACAATTGTAATTATAATTTTTGCCATAATCGAGCAGCCCTACCTAAGGCCATATCAAAACAAGTCAGAATTTACCAGTCAGATCCAGCTCATCATAAGCCTATTTAAATTCACTAACAGGCCAATCTGTTTGAGCCTTCTGCCCATACTGCTTCTTTGTACACCCTGCTGTAATCCCTAATACCCATATCCATACAGGGCCTGTATCCCTGGGAGAGATGGGAGCAAGGTTGGGACAAGGAGTTCTCTTTTAGAGAAGATACAGAACTAGATAGTTTGTTTGTTCACTGTGTGGCTCATTTAGAAAGCCTACGTGTGACAACACCCTAAGCCTAAAAGCAACATAAGAAGCTTATCCTCCAAATGATACCTAATACAAGCATGATGGAGGTTGTGGAGGCTTTTGTTATTTAAAGTGGTTTAAGTGGTTTAAGGGCCAACTGAAGTGCATGTATGGTTTAGTCAAACACACAAGAATCCTGCTGTAATACTGGAGATGAGGCTAGACATCATGAATATGCTCTCATGTCATTGTCATAAATATTACACAGCACCTTGCACAACATGAACTGACACATAAATAACCATCCTTTAGTCATTTAGGTCACATCAAACACATTGTACCTTTAAAGCTCACATGGAAGCTGTGCTTTCAGGTCTACCTACATGCTCAGTCTGCCCACCCACTCTCACTTGACAACAGAAGGTATGTCAACATAAATAAATCACTGCAGCACTGCTAAGGTTAGCAGATCTGAACATTAGTTAACAGTGTGTATAATTATGTTATCTCAGCCATTGTGTTCAGTCCCTGGAGACTTTGCTCAGGCAGAGCCTTTTTTTTCCTTCATCATCACAATCCAGCACAATGCAATTACCAGAGCACAAGATGTAGCCTACTGAATATTGACAAACACTTTGACATGTCATATGTCTTTCTTTGCAGAATAGAAATATATGCTACAATTACATGCTTAATCCATTTCACACCGCTTAGCATTCATTAAGTCAAAATCACAACATGCAGTGCTGCTTGAATAAAGAACAAGACTGAAAAATCTCCACAGAGTGAAACATCTGTGGAAAGCCTGGGAATTAATATTCCCAGACAACAGGTGCAAAAGAAGTTACTTTTTAATTAGGCTGGCTAATGAAATATTACAGGACAATATCTTAATGCCACTCCCCTGGTTCTTTATCACATGGTACACTATCCACTGTACCTGCCATTACTCAGGCAAATCAATTACTTTGACAGGTTTTGCAGAGTCAGGAATGTGTATTATATTTATATCTGCACAGACTGCAGACACAGTCTGGGAGAACATCCAGAAATACAGTGAGAGACAAAGTGTGTGTGAGAGATGAAAAGACAAAGAAAAGTACAAAGACAGAGACAACCTGCCTCACAAGAATGCTTTTCTTTTTTCTCTCAAGGCTATTTGGTGTAAAGCTTAACATAGCATATAGTATCACCACTACAAAAAGTGAATCGCTTTCACTGCCTGAACTCAATTGACTAAACCACATTCTCTTGCCCTTGTAAGGTGATCCGGCAACTGGTGATCCGGCATCTCACTACACCATCAGTCTGTCATGACATCCCTCTACAGGAGGTTAGAAGACTGTAATGTTCAGATTCATTTTGACAAATGATTGTATGGATCTCTGCTAGATAAAAGATGCATTTCAGCTCATCTCCCATAGACCTGCACAGACAGATTGATGGAGCATACCCTTGTGCTCATCCTGTGGAGGAAACCACATTTCTTAACTGTTCAGACATTTCCAATGCTTCTGTACAACATCATTAGCACGCTATAAAACATTCTCAGCGGAAACATGAAACATTGACTTACTGAAGGGCTGGAACAAACGGCAGAAGTAAATGAAAACTCGCTAACCACTCAGAGTGCTACGTGCACTAGCCGTAGCCTTCGCTCTGGCTCTACTGTGCATGCCTGGCTGCTTGATTTAGCTCAAAGCACTAATGTTCATGGGAGTGTGCTCACAGTATAAGGCAAGCTGAGCAGCGCCAAGGAAATGACAGCTTTTACAGCTTGCAAGAAGCTGCTGGAGAATGCACTACAGGCCTGACATACAGTACTGGCAGGAAATATGGGTTTTGCCGCTTTTACGACCAATATCCTGTGGGTTATGCCTCTGCGTCTTGCGGGGAAGTGGAATCGGAGGCGTTTAGCTGTCACTCCTGCACTTGCACATCTGAGGTTGCCCTGCGGCACTGCTCTCTCTCTTGATGTGGCGAGCATGTCCCCTGAGAGGATAGGCTGTGCGACCAAAGTGCGCCAGGGCTCTGTGACCCCGATGACAGTTCACTCTGCCCCCTCCACCTGTCTGTCAAACTTCCCTCAAGTCACCGCTAAACAGAGATGACAGCTTTCACCACCAATGAGAGGCAAGAAGAGCACAATGTGTCACCCTGGGATAAACTTGCCTTCACTACATTTAAGGCTTTTCAAATGATCAAAGCAATTGCATGTAGCTGATGATGTCAGTGCTTTGTGTCTGACCGTAACTAATGGCTTGTCTGGGCGCTGATATCCCCCCATGTATCAGCCAGGAGAGACAGCACTTTGCAGCGGTGACACCCTGTCTCAGTGAAATCTGTGCCACCTGTCACCTGTCAGACACTCATCGCACAGAGAAGTCACAGTGTGTGTGCTGAGTAAGTCTGAGAGGAAAGGAGACGGTGAGAGAAGGAAGCAGAACAAGGTAGAGGAGAGTAGAAAGATAAGTGGCTGCTAAAAGACATGCCTAGCAATAGAAGATGGAGAAAAGAAGCTGCAGAAGCAAGTGATTATCACTGCAGTATTGCAATTACACAAAAGGTCCTCAGTGTGGAATCAAGCAAGGGCAGCCTCTTTTTGCTTGAGAAAGCAGCACTTAAACAGGGATAGATAAGAGTGAGAAAATCTTGAAGTGAAGGAGATAAGTGGAAAATGCTGTATGCCAACACTGTTATTTTGCACTGGTCCATAGCTTTAGAAAGAGGATGACTGAGGTTTGCCGAAAGAAAAAGGCAAAGAAACAGATGAATAAGACCGTTTATGTGAGAAAAACAAAGTGGGAGTAAGTGGGGCGAACAGACAAAAGTGGCCAGAGATGGACAGACAACATATCTTAGAAGCATTCGGTGCTTCAGCAGACATGGTAGACATATCATGGGCAGAGAAATTAATGACATCAGTAACAGATAGAAGTGCTTGGTGTCTCTAAGTCACCGCAACCTCAAGACAAGTGTGCTTCCTGTTTTTTACCGCACTGGTGATTTAGATTGCCTTGTCAGATTTTCTTTCAGTCAGTCAACATTGTCAGCAAAACAAAGGCCAGAGGAGCAGGGAAAAGGTTTTCTTTGAGTAACTGGGGGAGAGAAATATGACATGAACCTTCACTTCGTTACATCGCTGACAGAGATGAGATTATGGACTCAGGGGAAGACAAAATACACACACGGTGAATGACATTTTTACAGGCAAAGATAAAACAAGATATGCCTGACATACTGACCTGTACCAGTACAGCCCAACACAAGCTGTCTGAAGTGAAGCGACCATGTCTTAGACATAAAGCCTGGCCATTTGAGTTACACCCCTAGCACAGGACTCAGCAGCAGCTCAGTCAGCTTGGTCCAACATGGCTTGAAGTCAACTACAAACCATTGCAATGTTTTCAACCATTTGATTATTTAACGGCATGTGAATCTATCTATGGTCCCCAGAGGAGGAGGCCCACTGACTTTTCCTCTAGTGCCACTAGGGTTGGGTACCATTCACATTGAAATTGAAAACGGTACCTGGAATTTGGTACTTTGCTCTCTCTGTAATAACAAAAATGTAATTTCAGTTGTAAAAAATAAGTCCAAAATTTTCAATTTCAACATTGTAATTTACTTAGAACATTTTGTTGTGCAAGGTAAAATAAACAATAAAAAAATAAATTAATAATAAAAAAGGTAAATTAGTTATTTAGGCTAGGAGAGACCAGGGACAGTTGTGACACTTTTTGCAATTTTTCCCAATAAATCAAAAACCATTGGAACTGGAACAGTCCATTTGCTATATTATAAACAGCAATATGTCAACTACTGAAACAATGTATTGTACAATATGTACAGGTTGCAAAATCGATTTAAATACAGTCACTCCAGTGTTACAGCTGTCCCAGTGTACAGGGACGGTTGTAACATAACAAAAATATATATTATTCATCAATCAAATACTCAAAATGAAAGAGATTATTTATCATTCATGTTGTTGTGACTATTCATTTCTTTTTTTTAAATAATGAACCCATTTTTTCACACTACATGACAAAGAAGAGGGGAAGCCATCAAATTATAATGCAAGAAAATGATTGAATGGATAGAACACACATCCTCAGAAAGTTTAAACATGAAATCAAAATGGATTAGTTTGAGGACAACATTCAGTACAGGGTCACATGGCAAATGCCGTATGATTTGGCCACTGTCCTGATTGATTTGCCCTGTTTTATGCCATCTGAAGCCCTCTCCAGCAAAGGAAATGGGACTCCCCAGTTGTCATTTTTTTCAAAAGGTACTCTCAAGGTACTGAAAATTGTCTAATGTGAACAGGTACTTGGTAGTACAGCCTCTCAGGGCTGCTAGCATGGCTGTAGACTCTTAGTATTGTTAGCTTGACTGGCATGTAATTTGTATTGCTGTGTTTTTTGTGTGTAAAACCCAAAGACGTAATGGCATATTTCAGATATCTGTATCATCTCATGCCATGCAGACATCATGATGGGAACAAGATTGCAAAGAAAAATCACTACCGATGATTAGAACTGAGGAACAACAACACTGAATATTATTTGCATTAACCATCAGGTAATTCAAACAAAAGAAAACTAGAATCTAGACACCGTTTCTCAACACGATCACTTCAATGACAGACCACAACATTGATTTGTCGCTAAGCACAGAGAATTTGCAATATCCAATAACTGTTTTGTATGCAGCCAGGCGTTTTCTGCCGTGGTATTGTAGACAGATGAATGATAGAGCCTTTCAAGCAGCACACACACAGACAGTGCGAGGCTGTCGTGTGAAGATCAAAGCCAGTGAAAGGACTATGAAGGGAGAGAGCACTGGAAGGAGACAAATGTGATGTAGGAGGTTCTTGGAACACAAAACACTTGAAAGCCAAGTCGCTCAAAGTGTTTCATGGAGGAAAAAGGAAGACGAAACATTGTCCCTGCATGTCAGACATAACAGGATGCACACTGGTAGGTGGAAACACACACATAGTCTGTAGTCTCTGTCCCAGACTGAGCTCTGCAGTTTTGCAGTGCCTGGCACATTGAGTTCCCCCACGTGTGTTTGAGTGCACACAGCTGTACTGCACACTAAGCTTGAGTGGAACAATGGGTCTGACCAACATGCACGCACACACACACACACACACACACCACACACACACACACATATACTAAAACAGATCTGTGTGAAATTCTCCAAAGCACCACAGAGGCCTGGGAGCAGTCCAAGGATACAGAGGAGAGACAGACAGAGAGAGAAAATGTCCAATCCAACTGTTCAAATCACATTCGGTGGTAGTCAAGGACACGTGACCGGTTTTGGTGCAGAACAGTATATGTGTCCTTGACTGCCCTGAAGAACTGCCAAGTCGACTATGTCAACTGTGTCTCAGCAAGCGGATGTACTTCTCTTCAGTCAAGACCCCGAGTATGACTGTTCATCGGTCTTTACTTTAAAATGTGGGATTTTGTTGCAATGGACACAGCAGAAGTGACAGAAGCTTCTCCTCATACTTTCTTTTACTACTTTAGTCAGTTCTCAACCCATGTTAGTCAGTATTTTCTTTATATTGAGTGCACACCGTAAGCAGAAAAGCACAAAATGTTACTTGCATACCGAGGCACAAATGTTCACCCTAAACACATCTACAGACGTGACTTTTCTCGGTCTTGACGAGCTGCAGCATTTATGTGTACTGTACTATGTACTGTACATTTAATGCCAGACTGACAACCTAATGCCTACCTTTTCCTCTGCTCACATTCACCGTCACTTTTCTGCCGCTCACTCTCTCACTCAACCACTCATTCACCTGGTACACCACATTTTACATGTTGCCCTATTCCTTAAAAGGAGCTACGCCACCAGGAGTTTCCTAGGCAACAACACAGAGGTTAACTCACGTTTCGGAACAGCACTGCAAACGCTATTGATTTCCGAATGAATGGATATTTGTCATTATTTTTGGCATTAAAAAATTTTTTTTTGGCCTGGTGGGGGTTATCGCTGGCCTGGCAGCCCTCCAGGTCTGTACTATTATAGGGGAAAAACTGCAGTGCTCTTCACTTCTTTTCTCTACTACTACATTTTTCGCCTATCAAATAGCAGTGCTACCTCCTAAAAAGTTGCTGTAAAAACTTATTGTCATGTTTAATATTGTGATTCTATGAATAAACACAAGTGATGCACACATTAATGACACAGATTCATTTCACCACTCACAATAAATGAACAGGTCTATTGAATTAAGTACTTTGTACTCAAATCAATTATTAAAAGATGTTATTTTAATGGATATATCTGGATACAAGACACTAGGTCTGAACAGGACCTCATATTATCAGGTCTTTGTTGCTTCATTCGTGTACAGGTGTTCACCTGCCTCCCGGCTCCTCTGACAGGTCCCTCTGGTCAAAGATGAGCCCTCTGCAGGGTCATTACCATTTCAACAGTTCTGGTTCAAGGGCTAGACCTGTCTATTAGCCTGAGAGCTCTGCAGGAGACAGGAGCACAGTGTGCTGAGTGTATTTTGATTCAATACCGTGATATTTCTTTTCACTGCAGTGCAGCCTTATCCAGTAATGATGTTGCAATGATATGCATATCCAGCAACAGGAACACTCCTCACAGCATTTTTTTTTTTTTTAACGATTTTCATAGAAAAACACTGATTTACCTCCGGCACATTTAGAGTTTACCTAACCTGTATGTTTTTGGACTGTGGGAGGAAACCACAGCATCCAGAGGAAACAAACACAGAAACATGAAAACTCTACACAGGAGGCGAGAGGAGACTGTTGACAGCCGTTCACAGTAAACTGGGTCTTTTTGTGGTGAGGATAACTCAGAATATACTTCATCAGAAGAATCAGAATAGCTGCTGATTATACTGCAGATCAGATCCCTTGAAGTATTAAAAAGCCTGAAAAGATTTGAAGTAAAAGATGTGCACTGCATGTGGTACTTTTATTTTCTCATTTGTGCCCCTGTTTTGAATCATTGATTTTTTTTCCCCATCCAATTTTCAACCATTGTTTCTATTCTTTTACATAAAAAACTAAAATAATATGTCCGAGTTATTTAGACAGACGAGCTGGTTACCACAAACTACAGGCCATTCAGTCTTAAGGGCTCATCTTCCTTTTGAAGAGCTAATGTTGATACAAAGTATCGATGCATTTGAATGATACTCCATTGCCAAAAGAACATTTCCTGCAGAAAGAGAAGGTAGCATTATAAACTGGAAATTTAACAAGTGTATGGACTGTGGAGCAGGAACGCTAAGCTTGGCTGACAGACAAATTGAAAACAGAGGGAGAAATCAATCAACCAATGTGCAGGCTCAACAATGCATCACTGATTTTACTAAGGGCAGACAAGAACAAAAAATGAACCAGAGAGAAGGAAAAGAAAGAGAACAAAGAGAGAGGGAGAGCTGTAGCTAGTATCCATTTCCATCTGTAATAATTTCCCCTCTGCCCTGTGATGGACTGATCGATGTCTTAAGGGTGGATTAACTGGAGAATCCCCCATCAGCTGAAACCATTCTAACACTATGGCAGCCACTGAAGGCACTCAACAAAAGGGAGTGGGTGGGAACGGCGACACAGACCATGTCTCTGCTTTCGGCTGGATCTAGCTCATTACCTGTGTTTGTCTTGGAACGGAGTGCAATTTACATCCAGCCAGGCCTGTAAAATCACTTGAACCTGAACAGTGAAGGTTCACCCGCCAGAGACGACAGAAACAAAAACAAAAGAGGACATTTTAATGGGAAGGATTCACATTCGCCGCAGCTCTCAGAGGAGGAGAGCAAACGCACACTTTCAGCAGCTCGGTATTTCTTTTAAGTCTCCATGCAGTCTGCGGGTCGTGACCTCAGCAGAGAGATGATGATACTTGGTATGCTGATGGGCTCTCAAGCATCTGTGCACATCAGAAAAATAAACAAGACTTTGAGTCTACGGCCATCCTACGGTACATGTTCTGTAAGGCTGTGCTTAGAACATACCTGAGCTAAATGCTAATGTCAGCTTGCTAACATTCTCACAATGTTAACACATGGATGTTAAGCAGATCTGTTTACAATGTTCACCATTTTAGTTTAGCGTGTTAGCATGCTAACATTTACCAGTTAACAGTAGGCCTACACAAAGTACAGCTGAGGCTGATGAGAATGTCACTAGTTTTGTGGGTATTTGATTGTAAACAAAAGTTTTGGACATATTAACATGTTGACCTGATGGTGGCGCTAGATGAAAGGTTAGGAGATCACCAGAAAGATTATAATTCATGGACTCATGGATGTCTGAAATTTCATGGCAATCCTTCCAACAGTTGTTTCACTCAAAACCACAAATTTCAATCTCGTGGTGGCACTTCTATTTAATGCTAATCTAATCTCATAGTTGAGGTATTTCTGGACAACGGTAGTGGACTGACGTAGCCATTCCTAGAGCCATGCTGCTAGCTTAGTTAAAACACACAACTGAACTAGTGAAATGTGCACCGCCATAAGGACATAGGAGATGCTGCACACAAGTTTACTTGGGAAGCCTGATATCACACAGCAACAATTACTGTGAAACCTCAAGCTCTCCAAGCTGTTTTTATCTTTTGCTTTCCCCTAAAAACTGCTGGTGTTGCCGTGTGTGCCTCTGAAATATTTGAAACTGCAGCAGAGTTTGCTTGCTTTGAGATAACAGAGAATAAATCACTATAAACACTGCTGTAAACTCATTTAATGTCAAGCAGCCTGTGAAAACATTCAAGACAAGAAAATCTGAGATTTTAAACTCTTCTTTGTTTGCAACAGTCGACTCACTTGAATCTACAGGTAGGACTCCGTTTCATCTTAAAAATCATTCAGTGCATCATTTTTAGTTCATTAAATACGGGCTGTGCTGTGGCATCAGCTCAGCACACACATGTCCTCAGACTGAATTGCAATCACTAACAGCATCAACATGTTTTTTTTATCAGTTGCTATGTTTTCTGACATCTCAAACTGAACAGTCAGTGAGGTTTTTCCTCAAAGTAAACCACCAGAGTTTCATCTTTGAAGTGTGCTTATCCTGTTCCCCTGGACTCCTGGACGCCTGTTTGACTCAGTGTTTACTGTACCACTGCTTTGTTGAGCAGTAATGAGAAGAGAGCGTCTAATCTGTGATGCCACACTAATGAACAGCTCCACAGGGATTTTATTTGAATAGATGGAAACAGGTACAACTCCCAGACATCTCCTACGTTGCAAATCAAGATGCTCTTCTAATATAACAGTCATCTCAATTTTGAAAATATTCTATAAATGTCAATTTTATATTTCCACAAGTGGGGAAAACTGAAAAAAAAACATGATTACATAAGTGATGAAAATAGATGAAAAGGTGACTTGAGTGGCATCCAGGTGTCATCATTTATCATCATGTTGCATCACTTGCTCTTGTGTTATTCAAACTTCAAATTTGACGTTTTTATTCAAAGTGAGCCGTCTGATGATAGACGATCAACATGTCTGAACACAGAACAGTCAAACAACTCACAGGCCCTCAGTGGGAGTGGTTGAGGGTTAGGGTTTATCAACCTCAATGCTAATCATTTAAACTGTATCTCGGTGCACCACATTGAATGTTTGGATGTGTATTTTCTAGCTTCGCAGGGTCACAGTAGCTCCTTGTGTTCACAGACAGATACTGGACTGTCTAAGGCCATAAGATTATCAGATGTGAATACTCTAATTAAGCGATATTGCCCTTTTAATTCAACTAATCACTTCTGCTGCAGCAATCCCTTCTCATTATTTGGGCTCAGTCCCTGATGAAGACAAATGGAGGGCCCTCCTGCAAATCCAGACAGTCAGGTCCCATCAGCCTGCAGCAGAGAGCTGTCTGCCAATGTAAACACAAACACTCGCCACCAAAGAACAATGTCTGCCAGCCAGCGGGGCTGTGCTAGCTAGCTACATTTGAGAAAACACACAAACACAAGAAAGAGCTACAAAGCAAGAGCTAGGATGTCGCTTCACACAGTAGGGGGATGCATTATTCATACAAGGTCTGTTCAGATAAATTAACACACAGTAGCTAGCTGTAAAGCAATAAAAACATGCCCTTTCTATGATTATGTGATCATACATTCTACATCATCATTATACAATTACACTTCCAGGCTGTAACTCCGTAAACAATACTTAGGAAGAATTGAAAACCTCAATGTCTTATTACGTTTTGTTTGTGGAGCAGCAACATCTGACTTTTGAGCTGTGGACAACTTTTCAATGCACGAGCTCTACAGGAAATGAACAGATTGATCACAGTATGAACACATGATCAGGTTTACATGATGTGTAGATGTTAACCCTAACAACCAAACAGCTTTGGAAACTGTTTGGAACTAATATCAGAGACAGTTTAAGAGAATGATGCAGTTAACAGTGATGGATGACTACAGATGTTACAGCAGCTTTCATGGTTGGCGTTTTATTTATAAAAAGTTGTTCAACACTGGCACAGACTGATATATCATTTATAATTATTCATCACTGTCAAAATATTAATGAGAACTTATGTTATGGAAATTCGGAAATGGTGAGTGAATGTACATGATGTACGTTACTTAACTTTATGCAGATCTGACCAGCAGTACAGCCGTTTAAGTGAGAGCAGAGACAGTAAAAGATAAAAAATAAAGGCTCAAAAGAAAAAAAAGAGAGTGAACTCAAATATAGTGCCTTTGCTTCTTCCATCTCCCCACTATCATTATCACCCCATATTTTCTCTGACTTGTCTCTGTGTGTCTCTATCATTGTTATTTGAGCAGATCTCAAACACTGTTCTCTGCCCACAATAAAGCTGTCAGCTGAGCAACTGGCAGCTTGATTGATTTGCATTCCGTAAAAATCGTCATCTGGCCATCCTTCCCACATCAATGAATTCATTCTAGTGCAGCTTACGTCCAAAATCTCATATTTGAACCAGAGGGGCTTTTATTTGATGTTAACACACACACACACACACACACTGCAGGGGCGCCGGGTGTCATTTTAACATACAAATAGAGACACATTGGCTTAAATGAGCTCAAATGATATGATGAAATTGATCTCAGTTCAGTCGCTGTAGCCTCGTGGCTGTCTTAAGATGAAGTGCTTTGCTTACTAAGCGCCACAGTGTAGCATGACATTAGGTTACTGGCTTTACACAGCAGAACACCTCGAAAACACAGCCGTCACTGCACTCTGTGGGTCTTTACCTTGTATCCTTATACGATATGGCAATATATATACGGATCAGGAATAAACAACACCAGTGCATCATCAACTGAATATATTGTATAGCCCCTGTGCATTGTTAGACGAGCCCAGTGGTATAAAGTGCATTATTTATGCTTTCCTGCTCTTTGTGGCTCTATGTATCCAAGATGAATGAAGAGGAAGATGAAACGCTCTGTTGTGACTGCCAGGGGTGAAGGGCTCAGGAATGATAAATCTACCCAGGCTGCCCCTGTTTTCCCTCACACGCACAAACACACACACACGCACACAAAGCAAGCAAGCAAGCAAGCTCCTTCCTTCCATGCACCTCCACCCCCCCCCCCCCTCCTCCCTCCTCCATCCCCGCCATCTCCTAGCCTATTTGAAGGTGACATGTAGGAGGAGATGGATGTGTGGTTTGCAGCCATTAAAATGTCCCCATGAGGCGAAAGAGCTGTTTGTGTCTTTAGAAGAGTTACAGAGCCCGGGGTGAGACAGAACCAGGAGACTCACGCCGCTGAGCTGTTTTCATCATAACAGGATGACCCTTTGTCACAGCTGAGAGGGAACACAGCTGCCGTATGAAATACATTCGGCACGTGAAGGGAAGAAAAAAAGGTACCGCGGCTTGATGGCAGCTTCGTCTGGCAGGCCCTCGTCCAAAAACAGTCATTAAAACAGAGCACAGAGGCTGAGTCAGTCTGGAGAGTCAGAATTTGGTTTTCAGACACTTGCTGTGAACTAGGACAAGCTTTATTGAATACCGTGGCAAACATTTATCAGTCGGGTCTCTTGATCTGTTTAAATTGGAAAGGACAGAATCAAAAATGTCACTTCATTTAAGTCCTTTTAAAATAACTAATGGGTTTAAGGATCCCGATCCAATACCGCTGCTCTCTGTGATGCAAATTTAAAATCTATTTAACGCTATGTCGCTCCATGGAACTCATTTGGATCATTTTGTGAGTTAACATGAGGCCTTATTATGAAGCACATGCAGGAAGTGATCAGTAGCAATATAAGCTTAATGCATCCAAATTAACTGAAATGAGCGGAGCAGAAAATACTCAAGTAATTTATGTGGATTGATCAAATCTGGCTCATACCTTAATAAACGCCAGTATTGGGACTGTGTGCAGAACATAAATGAGTTGTGCTATAATCAAATACAAATAGGAGTGAATAGCTCAGCCAATCCAAATCTCCTCTTTCTCTACCAGACTATAGCATAATAGTTACTTACTTGTTTATAGAGATAAACATAAGATAAGATGAAGTGGACAAAAGTATGTGATTGTACATACTGTATATACATTTGCCAAGATTCCTGAGCATCCAGATGTTCTCCAAGGCAAACAAAGGTTCTGTCTCCCGCTTTGTGCTGATGCTTGAGGCATTTACAGCATCCTAGTTCTCCTTCTAAAAACAATGAATGTCAAATTGACCGTGCCACAGCGTGAATGCAGTCATCTTTACAACTTGAGAGGCTAAAATGATAGGATGATAAGAGAATCAGGATGGCCCCATGAAGTGCTCTGCTCCTTGTAGGCATAATTAAACTAAGCACTGAGAAGCACCACCTGATGACCACACGCAGACATAAATATACATCTTCGTATCTGTGCGGTGTGCCCAGAAAACACAGCAGCGATGTAATGAGGCAAACCCAATGCTTATCATAAAAAGCAATAGTTACTAAGGGATTATGAGCTCTTAATGATCACAGTGCAGGGCCAATTAATGCAATATAATCTTAGTGGCTTGTTTGCACTGCCAGCACATTACCTGATGGTAGCGGTAAGAGAGAGGAAGACAGTAAGAGGCAAAAAAAAAAGTAGAAAAAGAGAGAAAGACAGCTCAGTACTTTTGACAAGTCACTGTCCTTGAGAGTATGTGAACTGAATGATGAGGAAGGACAGTCTGGTAAGCTGCTGGCCGGCTGGCACTAACACTGCCCCTCTGGCTGAGCACAGCAGCAGCAAGCAGAGGAGAAGTCAAAGTCTTTTTGCGACTGAATGGCCCTTCAACTGCCAAGTTTTACCAAAAATGACTGTAGAGTGCCTGTGAGTGTGTCTATGAGTTGGCATATGCACATGGACATTTTAATTACATTTAAAGAGGCACATTTTTCCACTATAACAGAACTGTTTTTACTCTGCCGTAATTATTCCAATTTGAAACTCTAGTCTACAGCGTGATGAGAGGTGCAAGAATGTTGCTTTGACAATTGCATAATCATAACGTATGTAATTACCAGTGTCAAAATAAAGTAAATGATGACCTGCTAATCCAGGCGTAAATCATTTACAGTCACGCTGTAATTACAGATGTGTTAACGCTCCAGGTTTTCTGTGATTATACAAGACAGTTTCATGTCTGCAACACACTTGACTCGCTGTCTACGCTGGTATGATTCTGGTATGAACACAGCTTGGAGAAGCAAGAGATAATTAGCGTTGAGAAGTAATGTAACATTAGATCTGCCAGTGCTGCTAGACGTCAACTGTGTTTAAATTCACTGATCTTGATCCAACATAAATGTAGCAGTGTAGATTAGAGGGTAAAATACCAAAGACATGATTAATTAATTATGTAGGGAAAGATATTTGTACTGAACAATTACTTCACAAATCTCACCGTGGGTAATGTAGACGCCAGGTTTTAGCACAGAAGAAGAATGCATGGAATAAAAAAAAGACGATATTTAGTTCTGCTACATCAATTATGATCCTTTAACTGTCCATCATGATTCTGACAATGTTATAGGAATGCTATACTAAATCTGTGGAGTGCTCTTTTAAAGCAAACCTGTTACTTTTCAATGACGGAACACATTCTTTATATTACAAGAGTTGAACTCATAAGCAATAAAAACACACCTGTGTTAAACACCTTAAAGCCTCTGACCCAAGAGGATTTTGAGAGATTTTCAATGTGCCATTACCTAATATTTAACACTTGTGGTCAATAGCTAAGTAACAAAGTAACATAGGTTTGCTTAAAAAGAGCATACATTTGAATGTACTGTGACAAACACATGGTTGGAAATGACTGTAGATCAAAAACAAATGTTTGCATTTTTTCTCTGCATTTGTATCAGCTACACAACAAGCCATTAGTCAGGCTCTCAAGTAGCGAGCCAGTGGGCATGCAGCAAATCTGTGAAAATGCCTTATAGATTATTAGATGGAATGATGGATGGATGGAAAATAGAGGAAATGATAACTACTGTATTTCTGTGTTACACAATTACAGCAACACTAGTTTCATAATGTTAAAGATCAATTACATTTATTCAATTAGACTATATACTCTGTGCATATTGGTCCTGCAGAGCCCCTGTCTGTTTTTAACCCATTATCGTATTCATTGTGATGGTGGCAGCGCTGCATCCCCACAGTTTATGGAATAAAAATCACAGTCCATATGGGAACTGCTCTGTCTCCAACTGTGTAATTCACACCACAAGTGAGATGGTGTGCGTCCCCCTGGGCAAAAGTTCACATTTCAACAGCGGAGCACTTGACGACAACACTGCGAGGAAGGTCTCACTCAGAAGTACAGCTTAGCGTTGCTGTTAGCTACACAGTCAACACAATCTATGCTAATGAGAAACTGTGTTCACTTTGTCACGGACAGCATCTGTCTAAATGTTGTTTTCTGACTATAATCAAAGGGTTGTCGTAAAAGGTTTTAAAACTAACATTATAAACAGACAACAAATGTGGACTTTCACTGGAGAGAGAAAGCTTAGAAACAGTACAATTACTGGATATTTACCATGAATCACATATACTGAGTATGCAAAACTGCTTTTCTTGTAGTCTTGTAGCTTCTGGAGACAGCTACAGTGGCAAAAGTGTAAAAGGAATAATGAGGTGCGATGTAAAATCAAATAGTAAGGGTCAGAGGTCTGACAATTCAGGATGGTTAGCATACTGCAATACTTCTATTCAATGTGGTAAAAAGGAAGCTAACGTTTTTCCATCAATCACCAGATAGAGATGTATATATAGACAGAACAACTGAGAGATCACTGTATTACCTAATAGATCACAGCGATACTCAAGGTAAATTACTTACAACATAAAAAAAAGCTCAAAGATGATATTAAAAACTGGAGGAACCTGCCAGCCATGGTCCCAGTCCACATTATCAGTAATAAAAATGAACAGCTTAGCGCCCATAAACTTTATTAACTCAATGCTACCTCTAATTCCTTTGGTAGGCTATTGTTCTTAACTCCACTCTTTAAATATGCATGGATGATCTACTATATACTTGGAGGCATCAACCAAATGATAATAATAATTTGATGAAGAGGGAAATTCGAAATATCTAGGGAAGAAAAGGCATGAGTTTTCATGACTTCCAAGCACTGATGTCAGGGTACAATAATGGGGAGAAGGCATAGACTGTATAAAAATAATGGAATGATATAATAAATATAATATACAATAAAGTTTCAAACAGAAATATAGAATACACTGAACTCTATAAAAAGCTGACTGTCCCAGGGATTATAGCATCCTATGGAGCCTCATGGTAAGAAAACCACAACAGCTGTATTACTGTTGAACAGCACGTTTATATTGTGCTGTTGTACAGTACTATACAACAGCACAACAGCTGTGACCACTCCAAAAAAAACGTTTCATTTTATTTTATCCCATTACTCATGAGAAAAGTAAAACATGTCAGTGGAGAGCACTTAGGGTCCCTCGTTTCCAGCCTCTTGTGTTCATGCTCCACTGACAGTGGTGTTCTGTTTGCTGTGAAGGGTTTTTTTTCCCCCCAGATTATGTAAATCATGTAAAGCCACTGCTGCCAGTTCGCTCTAAATTGCGTGACTCTTATTAGTTTTGTCAGGGCATCATTTATCGCCTGACAAATGATTGGCAATATCCATTTAGTGAAAACAACAACAGAAGCCTGTAAGATCATGGATGCGTGTTCCAGTAAGACATATGTTGCTAAAGCTAAGTGGGCTCTGTTAAGACTGACCTCCACTTGGACCTTGTGGAGAACACTATATTGAAATCCCGTTCCTAAGCTTTACATTTAACTTGCTGACTTTAGTGAAGTTTAACATTCTAAATAGGTGAAAAAAAGCTATGACGATCCTATATGAATGAGGTTAAGCTCTTTTCCTCACAGGACTCTTTCTCATAGCGGACACTAGAGCATGCTGCTTACTATGAATCATACTCATTTTGCGACTTTAAAACTGCTGACCCATTTTTCATTAAAGGAATTAAACAGGGTAATGTGTTGGGCTAATTCTTGCCCTATTCCCTACGGAGGTCTGGATAAGAAAAAAAAAAAATCTGCCCAGTTAAAATGAGAGGGCCTAAACTGACTACACACATATGTTGGCATTAAGCATGTTATAAACCATCTGTTACTGTACGAGACATCATTACAGTAAAACCATATGTGGGCTAATTCCTGTATAACCACAACAAAATGTGCAGCTTATTATACATGTTTATCACCAACAACTAGTAGGCCAGTGTTTTCCCTCTGCTGTCCCTCCCCCTCCCCATGATGACAGAAGCCATATGAGGGGAATTGTCTCTTGGGAGCAGGAGGTAGGAGAGAAGAGACCCCCGCTCTGATGAATGCTGGGACACGGTGATGAAAGCGACGGATCACACATCTGAAATTCTAATCAGAATGCTTGGCGGGGTAGAGGCTCACTGTGCTGCTTGGGTTGCCATCAACCTTACGAGCTAAACTGCACTCTCGCGCACACACACGTACGATTCGCACCTCTAAGAAATCACTACCCCTCGGCTGAAACAGATACTGCAATTACCTGGAAGGCACGGAAGACTCCACTGCAGAGAGCGTTCGCCTCCCTCCCGGTAAAAGCAATGCATGCGCTGTGTGTGTTTATGTGCAGTCATGCATGTACGCCTCCGCGCTGGAGACTGGGACTGCGCTTGCTCTTCGTCGTTTAGGCCATAGAAATGCGACGGGGCTGCACAATTCAGCAAGTTCTAGCTGTTTTAGCAATTAAGGATTCAGCCAAGTGGATACAATTTTAGTGCAACTTTCCAAGACCTGGAATTTATCAACTTAATTATACATTTATTTCTCCACTTTCCAGACGTGAGCAATACTCCAAACAATTAATGTTTCGGCTATGTTGTAAAAATAATTTAATTCCTCAAATTAAATAATACTGATACTGAATTTTTTATCCTAATTTGGATTTGAAAAAAAAAGTAACATGTATTAATGTCTGCCTGGATTCAGGTGCTTACACTGTGGATATCTGCTTCGCACCATTTGCTGGTGAGTCAGAGGGGGTAGTATAGAAGATTGTTTTATTGTGAGCTGACACTCTGATTTGTCTGCAGATGAGATGAAAAAGCAGCTAACACGTTTCTCTCTACCCTGCTATTTTTGTGGTTTGTCACAGTGTGGATAGCACAGGGAATGAGCTGTCCATCTTCACCAACTGTGCCTGAACGCGCCGAGATGAGCCCGCAGCTCGACTGATTGTCAGGAGTCTCGGTGAGTCTGTCTGCCTTTCTCTCTCTGTATGTTTACTTGTCAGTCAGCCTCTGCACTCCCTCCCATCTCCTCTTGTCCGCTCACCTGCCTTTATGTCTGTCTGTCTGTCTGTCTGACTGACTGACTGACTGCCTGACTGCCAGCCACTCTGCTGTCTCCTCAGCTGACTGGGCCTTCTCTGCCACACACAGAGCACAGCCTCTTAGGAAAACAATCTTTCTTTTCCTCCTCTCCTCTCTGAGTGTCCCTGGGAGCCTCCTTTCACAAAGCAAATAATGTCGTGTGCTACCACAGAAAACTCCCCACTTCCTCCTCTTCCTCCTATCTTCCTCTCTTTCTTCTCTATCCTGTCAAACAATCTCCTCTCACCACAACACATTCATACAAGCATGACAGTTAGCAAACTTTAACCCTAATAAAACAAAATCAGAACAGGACGGAGTGTCCTACTACTCAATATAACATGCTGCTTCCATACAAACATTATATACTTTATATTATCTTCAAGCTTTTTCCCTCCACGTACATTGATGCCCACCAGGCAACAGAGAGTTAAGTTGCTTTGCTAAATCCAAACACAATTAGAAAGGATTGTGTAATTCAGAGCTCAAGAGGCACGTTTCCCCTGATTTACCACAATCCGTTCAATTAAGAGCAGATTAGCACCTGAGGGCTGACAAAGAGGTGATTTAATTAACCTCAGCCTATTAGTGTGAGAACACTGCTTTTGTTTTTGAGTAACTCGACGAGCCACAATAGACTTACATCTGGAGTATTTCACATGATTGATGATGCAGGTACTGTGAGTACAAATGAACAGGGTTGGGCAAAATATTGATATTTGTTATGTATCCTCAGTTACTGTAATTACATCATGTATGCTTTGTTTTATTATTGTGAAGTACAAATAAAACATGAAAAATAAACAAAAATATACACCCATGGAAGACATTAAGACAAAATTACATTAAAACACAAACAATGCCATGAATAAATAAGAGCAGGTGTGCTACATTAAAGAAGTAGTGACAGTCTATTTGGCCTTGTTTAAAATGGACATTGCCATGGGAAACCAAACTAACGTTTACCTGCAGTCCAGCTGTCAGTTTAACATGATGTACAGCAGGTGAGCTTCCTAGCAGGACATTGACACTGCTGTAGATTTCACCAGCAGATTGGAAATGTGGTACGAAGCGTTCACCATGGCTGCTAGCAGACTGCGCTCGCTCACGGAGCTGATCTGATATAATGTGCACTATAGCACAATACTAACTAATGGTTATTGTGATACTGCTTATCTCCCAACTCTATCAATGTATATACCCCCTAGATACTCGTAATTGCACCATGTAAAACAATATAAGCATGTCACAAACATTTGCTACACGACTTTAACACAGACTGACCATTTGGTAGAAGCTGATCAAATTAAATAGTAGGGGATATCTCACAACTCCATTCTAATTCTTGGTGTCACAATTTAACTCAAAGTCTATTCTTGATTGAATGAATAGAAAAGGAGGCACCTTTTTCAGGCCTTTCCTGCAGGTGATTGTGTGCCAAACCAAGTTAACTGCAATCATTTCAAAGCATCTTATCGTCTTCTGTCTGTGTGAGAATAATGAAATGAAAATGTAATTTACTGACCACAAGCACAGGTTAAATGTCTTTTTGTAAAAACACAAGTTTGTCTGCGTGCTCTGAAGTAAGAAAAAAATCAAAGAGCTCCACTGTGCTGTTACTAACAGTATTAACATCTCCAGCACCAGGGAAACCCATAGCAACACTATACTGGTTTAAGTTTTTTAAATAGAACAGGCTTTGGACCAAGAATTTTTGCTCACTGAATCAAGTTGAAGTTTTCTTAAAGGTGCAGAGACAGACAAGAAAAAAAAGACTAAAAGAAGAGGGTTAGGGAGAAGAATCGCAAATCAATTTTTTTTCCCCCAACCCTTAACACTCACAATAAAAATGGATTAAGATGATTTTGAATCCGGCCCAGAAAAATCTGGCATATATTTGGTCTTTTTCAGGCCTCTGTAAAATGTATGATAAAGCAAAAAACCATAATGATGACAAAAAGACACTTGTATCTTGTCTGTAATGTCAAAAACTAAGGACAACTTTGTGTATTCCAACCACAGATTACATAACTGCTCCATGTTTTTCTCAGTGGTTACATAAAATAAACAGTGAAAGGGTGATGTGACCCAAATAAACCTTTTCTGAACTACAGAAATATGGGGTAACTATACACCACTCTCTGGCCGCAGTCGGCTTTATCTTGCATGGACCATGAAGCACCCTCCTAGCCTGAGTGGAACCATTTACCGTCTGGTTAAAGCCACAGTTGATCAACTTGCCAGATGAGATGGATCTGTTGGAGCAGCCTAAGCCCTGGTCTGCGAATCCCCCCCCCCCCGCACTCAAATTATCAGCCGCTAATGACGGGGCCAAACTGGAAACAAGTCGATACCGAAGCAACAGAGCGCACAAATTAATTTGCCTTTCCATTCATTTGGAGGGCAAGTCGGGAGGAGGAGGGGGGTTTTGTTTAACACAGGCTCTGAGCAGACTGATTAACACATACTTGCAACCCGTGTGTGAAAAACAGATCAACAATAAGAGCATGCTTCACAGTGAGTAATATAGAGAACCCTCTCAACTTAAGCGCTGGTGGAGTGAATGCAACATACGCCGAATGCTCAGGGACACGGAGGAGATTTATAACACTATTACTTTCCTGGACAAAAAAAAAATCTATGCCTACTGAGACAATTTAAAAGGTGAAATTAAGCACAAAACATATTTAAACATACACATTTTATGTGACTGACTGATTATGTATACAAACTTGTGCAATAAGTAATAAAAAACTCAAACAAATACCCGTGAAATTCTTCTACTGCTGGAGAGTGATCAGAATTTCTAATGAACTATTGATTGAAAGCACACATAGGTGATTGCAGGGGGGCACATCAGGAGCACTTCATCCATCAGGCCTGTCAGAGCTCCCCAGCAGGAGCACGAGGCAACAACACATCATTAAAGACGGCAGGTACTTATTCACACATAACTCACACTATTTGGAACTGCTAAACTCACAACCGTCCCCTTAGTCTGGCTGTGATTTAGGAGCACTTCCTGCAGCAGGCATCAATATCAATTACTGTTGCTAAAGGATGTATTTAGGGAAGGGAGGAAAAATATCTGCCAGACATTCATTTAGTTTATAACCTTGGTCTCTAAGCAATCTAATTACACAATGAATGACCACCTTCAGTCAAAACGGGAGTTGGGCAGGTGACAACATGCTGTCGAGACTCAGATGAAGTCTGACATAGTCAAAAGAATAATGAAAGAATAGAAATAATCCAAAAGAGAGATGTGGTTGAGTGTGTGGAAGGAACAGTATAAAAGACTAAAATAAAAAAACAACTTTAAATTCAAATCACTTCGAAGTCACTGCCACCTAAAAGCAATATTTTAAATTAGTCAGTTAATACACTTGTTTTTAAATCTCTGCCATCGGCTGTTTGGAGATTTGCTTATGCAAAGTTTAGGCTTTCATCCAAGTCTCATGGTCAATAATTGCAAATAGGTGAGAGCAAAATGACTCCTTGGAATTTACTACCATCAGGAAAAATAATACTATTATCAGGGAACAGAATGGCTCTTCTCTAAAGTAGCCAAATTAGGAAAAACTCACTTTTTGAGTTCTCGTGCGTATATATTTGGGTTTCTGATGTGCCTATTAGCACCCAAACTGAAATAAGACAACCCAGTCAGTTTGGTGTGGAGTGGCTTCCTCTGTACTATTGTGATTTAACAAGCCATTCAGATTTGATGCCTCTTCTTACATCACATGGGGCTTCATTGAAATTGTATCGCCTCCGATCCATGCCTCTATCTGAGTCTCCAACCACTAAATTTCCTGAGGTCCGCCATGTTTTTCTTGAAAGCGCCGGCCAAGACCTGGCTAAACTAAACTAAGCTAAGTTAAGGGCGAAAAACGTGCGTGTATCGTGGGGCTGGACCGGGGGACAGAGCTGCTGCTCACCGACCAATGGCTGCTGAGTGCCAACCAGCTCTGGAGGAGAGAGCTGGCCGGGAAGCAGAGCTGGAGAGTCCTGCGTCGCTGCTGCTGCTGTCTTCTGGAGGAATAAACACCCGATTCTGCTCTGATCTGGAGCAGTTTACCAGCAGGAGGAGTTTATTTTTTAAACCTTTGGGATTAAATGGATTCATCTTCAAACTTGCTTCTCAACCTAGCCAGAGCTAAGCTAACAACAAGTTACACAGTATGTGTATATGTGTATAAACAATAACGTTGCTGCCGTATTTATGCCTTTAGATGATGTTATTTTGAGTGTGGATGGAGTGGCTACAATGTTAGCATAGCTCTGAACAATCTGAACTCCATTCAGAAGCATTTTTAAAGTTGTTTGCTTGTAGTCTTGTGGACAGACCTGACAATACATGAACTCAGACTTCTTACAAATTGGCAGCATGATGTAGTTATTTCGACATCCATTTGATCCATTTATTGCAAATAATTACAGCAAAATCTAAGTTTATTTTGGGTTTCGTTCAGGCTGAGCTTCAGTAACATCATCTCACTGTTTGGAGACTAGTTGCTGCCTGCTGTTTGGAGCGAATAAACACAAATGATCCCGCAGTCAAAGTCACGCAAGTAAATACCACTTACAGTTAATTTGATGACTTGCCCTTACACGGCAGGATTACTCATCTGCTCCTGAGGCCCATCACATTTTTAGAGAAAAAATGTCTCATGCCAAAAGCAGCAAACTTACAGCAATGGTAAGTCAGATGAATAAAAGCTTACCATGGTAACCGGCAATGAAGAAATGCTTGAATCCTTCATTGGACAGAATTGAGCACATGGACAAAATACTGACAACAAGAACATACTTTAAAATGCTTGTACAAAACCCAGCAGCTCCAAAGTTTTAGTTGTTTTTTTTTTTTTTACATTTAGTATATTATTCTACATTATTGCACAACATAGTTAAAAAAAACAATTATGTAAATCATTGACAAAACGAAAGCCCTGCATTGTTTTGTTAGTTGCTGGTAAGGGATAATAGCTTGCACTGTTTCCAGGACATTCGTTTAACAATGACAGGGAAAATGTGTAATACTTCTTTTCTCATCATCATATGCCAAAATATGTGACTATTACCGCCTATCACACAGCACTCTATTCACCAGTTTACTGGCAATGTCAACCCTGTCAGATGCAACCTCACAAGTTAGAATAGACCAATCATCAGCACATCTCAACTGCATAGTAAGTCACGGATACAGAGCCCATAGGAAAGATAAGCTTATGTAACGTTTCTTGGGTCATGAGCTCATCTCTCAATAATAAAAATATTTCAATAAGAGTTCTGTAACAGCTGATTTCCAGGGTCTTCTTTACATGTAAAAACTGCATTTTTCTCCATCGACACAGATTTGTGCCACAGAACATGCCAATGTAAAAGGAAGATTGACTAATGTAAAACAAAAATACATACAAATATAGTTATATATAAATAATATATATAAGTTATGGATTCTGTTGCATTGTTTGAGGCAGACATGATATCCAGCAAAAAGAAAAACTGTGCCACAATTATTATTCTCTGTGTGCAAAAAGAGACATTCTTCAGCACCAACTGAGCTATTTAAATACTGTATGTGAGGAACATCCTCTGATAAAAAAGCAAGCCTCCAGTGTCGTTATCAGCTTTTCTTTAAATTCTGAAATATCTCTGTTGACACTGCTGTCACACTCCATTGACGCCATTGTTGTTTATATTCCTGCTGCTGTGCATCTCTCTCCACTGCCGCGCTTGATAAAACAGCTAGGGCTGCAACTAACGATTATTTTCATTATCGATTAATCTGTCTATTATTTTCTCAATTAATCAATTAGTTGTTTGGTTTATAAAATGTCAAAAAATTGTTAAAAATGTCAATCACTGCTCTACAGCTCTACAAACAGCTAAACAGTGATTGAGATCAGACTCACCACCTTAGATCAAGGAAGAGGGCCAGATGTTTCTCATAGTGAGTGTGATCAACTCACTACAATCACCTTATGATAACATACAGCTCATATTCTAGCAAATACATTAACATAGAAGAGCTAACAACATGACAACTACATATGCTGGGTCCTCACACCCTACAGTGGGCAGAATGGCAGGATTTTTCACTTTCCCAGAGAGCATCAGGCTAATTTAATACAGAGGCTCCACAGTCCTCTAGTACATCATTACACCGGAGGAGTCTCAAGAGGTTTGGTGTATGAAGGCATTAACCCATATGAACTAGCATTAACTTTCCTAAGAAGCTGCAATAGAGGTTAAATCATGATCCGAGCTCTCTGCAGCAGATTGTTTAAAGATATAGCAAGTCCAGGAAACTAGATTTGAGTCCCTTTAAAACTCTATTCTTTTTTTTTTACAGATGTAATAACCCTAAAATTCATTTTGGGCAGAGTCTCAAAGTGTTCAGTTCACTGCTAACTACTTTATACAGATTCAATTACATATAAAACCATCGCACTTGTCAAACAAGCTCTTCCATGAACCACTGCGAGTTCCCCTTTAATACTAATTTAGTGTCACATAATGTTGGTGTAACCACATGCAGTAATTTGTGCTCTACTGTAATATTACACTCACTATTACAAACGACAATAGGCAGCAGTGCTGTATTTCTACTGCTTTCTTCAATATTGTGAGAGGCGTACAAAATATTTATGATGGTGACAGCATACAGAATGTGGGCTGGCAGACTGTAGGCAAGCTAACTAGTTCCAACTCTGGCGTCTCTGATTATATTTTACAGATCTGTCTGCCAAAACCCCATTTCCCTTGCAAAGCAGCTCTTTCTTGACACCCAGAGATGAAAGACCCGGCTATGACAAGAGGCAAATTCAACAACTCAGGCTTTCAGGCTCCGGCTTTGCTGGATTTGACATTCACAACGTCACCTCAAAGTGTGTACATACACACACAGTTGTACAATATGCTGACAAATTTGTGAGCAGCCACAGAGACACTGACAGACACAAAACAACCTGCAAAAAGAAAATACTTTTTTTTTTTTTAGTCAATGGCAGTGTCTGGAGAAGTCTCATAATGTGTCCTGTAAATGGAGATGTATGGTTTGAAAAAAAAAGGTTTGTTTCATCTGTTTTAAAAATCTGTGCAAAGAAGTGATCCTCCCAGCTTGCCTGTGGAGTGACAGGTCTGTACAGCTCACCCTCTCATGCAAAGCTCTGCTAAGCATAATCATTCAAGAGTTCTCACTCAATATGACTCTTCAAATATGAATTACTCTTCCCATGTCACTCAACGGCACTTTGCTCTGTGCTTAATGCCAAACTGAGAGCTGAATACAAAAATAAACTGTCTTGGATTTTGGTATAAACTGAGCAAGAGACGCGTTGAAGCATAAGGACACATGGATAGCCATAACACAAACAAAGGAGCTGAGTTTTCAGAGGGCAGCCATTTGTAGCTGCAATTCAGACTTTACTGGCCTGTCACAGTGGATCCTCACATATGTACTTTTTAGCTTTCAACTGCCAAACAGGACCGTCACTTTGGTGTTAACTGCTTGAAAAATGGTTTATTTCTATAGAAATGACAACGCTGGTGTCGTAGAACAACTGCTCTAATCCATAATTCTCAAATTTAGAAATAAAGCAGACAATTATGGCACAAGATACTCTAAAAGAGGATCTGGATCCAAGCCATTATTGTCTCTTTAAGTCCTTTAAAACATGTATTTTGCTTGTCGTTACTTCAGTTGGATGTTTGAGGTTCACTATGCAGAATAATAAGAGACTGTTTTCACCTTCATCTGCTGTGTACCTATGACCAATAGATGCTGGATGAGGAAGAAGCAGTACATGTAATTTTAAGGTAATAAACTATACTGAAGCAGGCTAATTTCTTTGCTTGTAATATTCAATAATATCCCTTTCTGTGAAAAGCTGACAGATAAAACAGTATACGATAAAGCTTGTAAATGTCAGCTCATCGACTACTTGAAGGGAGGACAAAGTCTTAAAATCACATTTCAGAAAACTTATGTTTAGAGAGATTTTGAGATGAATCCATCAGAGGAAACAATCAGATCATTCTGAAATGATTTGAGGTGCTGTTGAGCTGTAGGCAGCGAGCAGACCTATCCAGTATTTGCAGTTTATTTGTTCTTCAGTGTTTTTGTGGTCGTATTGATTTTCTCAGTATCTTGTAATTCATACATCTAAAATCAGTCGAAAGCCAACTTAACCTTCACTCTCTATTCATCTTACCAATGAACTTAATCAAACCCAGAAAAAAGTGAAGCAGTTCTAATAACAATTCCAATAAAGATACATGATGAAAGCTTAAATACTTGTTGTAATTATTATTACAGTCATATGACAACATCTGACTTGTTACAGTCTAATCATTTGTATAAAGTCAGGAATGTGTCTGTCTGTTGTTGAAATGTCACCACAGATGCTGAATTCCTTTTCTTCAATGTATCTTTGGCTTTATTAAATACGCAATGTAGGATGATACAAAACATGGTAGAGAGCTCCAGACATCATGACTGTACTTCATTTCATCCAAGCACACCAACTTGTACATGCAGGGGCAGATTGTGCGTGTGCTCGGGAGTTTAGGCTTGTGAACACCCAAGAAGAAAATCTCCTGTGGGGTCTTCATATCAGTAGAATTATAACATCATCCACAGTAGATAAAGTGAGGGTTGGACAGGGTGTCTGAGCAGTGAGCTCAACCCATCTGCGTTCCCTCGTCTGACTTTCTTGTTGTCGTCTGACAGTCCACCAAGGTTTCAGCTACTCAGTGGTTTTATACACCGAAGACGTGCTTTTGAACTGTCGAATCGAGGCTGTTGCAGTGAGTTAACGAGTATAGTACATCCCATCCATTACCAACAAGACTTTTTGAAAAATTGTTTTAATAAAACATAAAAGGGCACGGATGTGGAAGCTGTAATGACTGTGGTGAATAAGCCTGTAATTGCAGCTTGTATCAGTTCCATTTTGCATGTTTGTGTGTCTGTAGCCTGGCTGAGGTGTAACCTGTTCATTGTTGATTTTTTTTCACTGATTACTTTCTTTGGTATTGACTATTACTGTCCCCAGAGTCAAAACTAAACATAGAGAAAAACTGTTCAGTTTTTATGCATCATATATCTGAACAAACTCCCAGAAAACTTGAGATCTGCTACAACTCTCAGATCTTTTAAATCAAGACTTTTCTGTTTGCCACTGCCTTTTACTGAATTAAATCTGGGACTATGTATCCATATCTCATACTGCACTGTCATTTCTTTCTCCTGTTTCATCTGTTTCATTCTATCTTAATGTATATTTCATTTCACTCCTTTTAAATAGTTTTTTATATTGCATTTTGTTTCTTCATCATTTTTATGTTGTATGTAAAATACTATGAATTGCATTCTTGTTGAAAGGTGCCATAGAAATAAACTTGCCTTGCCATGGCCTGTTCGATTTCATAACATCTCATTTCTTATCATTGAAACAGCCACTAAGATGCTCTTGTGCTGAATCAACACAATCTGCAAAAACATTTCCTGTGTGGTACATTTCCAAAGATAACATTGGTAACTGCGTTCAGCTCTAGATAAACTGTGTGCTCTTTAATTCATGATTGACTGTTGATTGAAATAAAAACAGGTTTTTTAATCCTATTCGCTAAATTCCATGACAGCTAATGAAAATTGTCTAACAGTGCAACTCGCTGCTGAACTAATTGCTCAGTGGGGCTTTCAATCTGGCCAACACTCACACCCAATTACAATCTCCCTACACACACATGCACACACACGTTTGCGCACCACCCTCAGTCTCAGTCACTCCCAGTCCTAATCAGCATGCAAATGTACAAACTTTAGTCTCAGCTGACAACAGGATGAGAGGCTTACGTTTCAGACAAAGAGGAGGGTGAGGGTGACTCAATGCTTGCTGGTTCATGTAGTGTGATCGTTATCGAGCTTGCCAAGCAGACAAAAGGTCTTCCGTTTGAAACCATGTCTGCCTTTTGACTGCGGAGATGGCCGCCCACCTAGAGCCCAGTTCTGCTCGAGGTTTATTCCTGATAAAGGGGAGTTTTTCCTTGCCTCTGTCGCCAAGTGCTTGTCCATGGGGGAATGTTGGGTCTCTGTAAAATTAAGAGTACAGTCTAGACCTGCTCTATATGAAAAGTGCCCTGAGATAACTTCTGTTGTGATTTGGCGCTATATAAATAAAACTGACTTGACTTGAGGGGAATGTTTTTCTGAGATAAACCTAAGAGAAGACAGTTGTATCAAAAAGTTATTCTGTCATGTTGTGTTTTAAAAGCATTTTGCTTTACTGGACCGAATGCAATGTAGAGAGTAAAGAGAAGAGAGAGCAGATAGCCTACCACTCATAACCTCAGCCAGCTATGAACCCACAATATTATGGCTGCTCACTGTGCACCTCATCCTGCCAAGCCTTTGGGATGCTCCAAACACAACACTGGTTTGAAACCAGTGGTCTTCATGGCAGCAGTAATACATAATTTATCAATTTGAGGATCCATATTAAATCACATTTTAAAAACCTAAATTATGATCATAATAAACAGCTCTGTTTTGGAAGGAGGACCTCTTGACAACTCTCTCCAGACTAGGCTACCCCTCTGATAAAAAGAACCCTGCTGAGTGCTTTCCCTGGTTTATTTCAGTCCTAACACCATCTCCAAAGATATCATTACATATCCCTGGCTTACAGATGGTAGAGAAAGAGAATAATTACACAGTAATTATGGCTATACTCAGACAAGGCTTTGCCAGATTGTTTTCTTAACACTTCTCTGAACCATTCCACCAGCGCTTTCATGCAATCACAGACCAAAAGTATGATGTGGTTGCAGCAAAATGCTCTGGAGGAAAAGAAAACCTTGCTCAACAACTACTCAAGTCAAGTCTTGACTTCTGTGGGTCAGAGTAATAAAACTTCAATATAATGCTTCAAATCATCCCGCTCTTGCTACACAGCCTCTGGACAAGCCCGGTTGACTTTTACAGCTGTAATCTCCCCACTGCTGTAGCCACAGCTCAAAACCCAAAATTCCTACCATCACATAGACATTATCACAGCTCTGAAGCTGCAGAATGGTGACTTGAGGCTAATTTGGTGACTAAGCCTCAGAGTAAGCTGGAGAACAGTGTACTCTACACCTAAATAAGACAGCTCAAAATGCCATGAGGATGTGAAGTACACATACAACATATTCAGTCTAGTGATATAAATAATTATTACAGACTTTAAGTTGACTCAGTTTTCTTTTTTTTTTCTTCTTCTATGGCAACTATGAATCATCAGCCACCTACGTCCGTGGAGCTGTGAAGTGTGAAAAAGTCAAACCATTCCAAGTCATTTATTGCTTTAAGTGATGACCCTTAACACTAGAGTTTAGTCATAGAGCAAATACATCTACTGTACCATTGGTTATATGCTGTATCTAAAGTTTTTTTGTGGCTCACTTAATTCACCAAAATAAGTGCCTTTATATGTCTGTGTAATCAGCTTTTGAGATATCACACATGACATAAATCATTAAACTTAAAGGAACAATATGTGCATCATCAGCGGTTTTAATGGAATTAGCAATATGGGGTTTCATTTACTGAAAGCCTGTGACTTCACTGTTTCCTACACAATGTAAAACAACTGGCCTGCAGCACTCATCTGTGGCTCTCCACATAACATGCACAACTTGATCACTGTTTCAGAAATGCAACTTAGGTGCATACAGGAGCTCTTGCTCGAAGAAAAAAAAAATCATTAGTACCCTTGATCTGTGCTGGTATAAAATTAAAAAGACAAAGCCGTGATTCACTGTCAAACTACTTTGTTTATCTTGCTGTGTCTTGCTGTCGACTCGGTATGAAACGGAGCTTAAAAATGAAGTGCATTTGTACTGTTGTAATTAAATTTTCATTTCTAAACTGTTTACTTGGCATGCGATAAACTCTATGCGAGTATTTGCAGTCTGTGAAGATGTGTAGGTGTATGTGTGCTTCTTTCCACAGTGCATATCATTAACAAATTTCTAGACATGTCCTGGGGAGCTATATTCCCTCTCACTGGACCACTCTGAAGCAAGCTATTTAACCAAACTGTTGGCTGGCATTCAGCAGCGCACCACGGCAAACACTTTATCACTTCTAATGAACAGAAAAGCAAATGAAACTGTAATAACAATTTGATGCAAATACAATAATTAAGATCATTATCTTGTTGAATGGTACTATCCACCAAATGTTCACGGTCCATTAAACGCTAAAAATAGCAACTTTTATAAAAAATATTAACACTCGATTAATCCTGATATTGATTACTGGTACGACAAGTTATTTTAAATTCATTTTCATTAGTACATTTCATCATTTATTACCTTTTTAATGCTCCTTATAGCCTATCTGACTTAAAACTGAGCCATTACCAAATTTGTGGTGGAATTATGGAAATTAAGCCCAGGAATTTCTAAATTGGCTACAATGAAAGCAAGAAACAAGCTAACTGTGCAACTGTAAAGCAGTGTACAGTATTCAGATAAAATTTGTCATGGAAACCAAAGAAAAAATACAGTTATGAAAATCCCATTAATTTTGTCATCAAATCTAGTCAGTTTTCCAATAATCATGTAGAATAAATCTCAGTTCAGTGCAACAACAATAATGTCTCTCATAGTTTCCATCACACAAACATCCAATAGGTTGAATATCTGTCAATGCTTGCCTGAGGTTAAAATTACACCAGGAAACAGAGATGTTCAATAATTTATCAGCAGCAGCAGGAGTTTTCTAATCAGTAATGGAACTAATAGAGCAGAGAATGAAGACAGCCAACCAGGGCTGGATGTGTGAGCCTTTAGATTTAATCTTTCCTCTGGTTCCTCTTTGCCCAGTTCCTCCACTGTTTGAAATTTACATTTTGGTCAATCTGCCAAGAACCAGTACGCTAACCCACAGTTTGGCCCTGCTCCCAAGCAGGACCATGATATTGTAGGTCAGTCGCCATGCTGTGAGGCCATGGTGCAAATGGTTCGTCACACAAGAACACAGCTAAAGCTTGCTAGATTGCTGAAACCAGTGGAAACGGGGCATCTGATATAGAGCCATTGTTTTGCTTTGACTTGCTCGTGATCAGACAGTGTCTGGTGGCCGACTAGGACCAAAGATTATATATAATCAAAGAATCCAAATGTTATTTCCAAAAGTAATCTAGAAGCCTAATATTGGCCAAATAGCCTATATTGGGTTGTCTAATCTTTGTTGAATAGAGGGGGGGGGGTGCAAAGCAATATCATTATGTGTTATGCTACATCTGCACGGGGGCAATCAATGCTTCATTTCACCGGAGTTCTTCTGGGGGAGAGGCAGCTCAGAGGAGGAGGAAGAGAGACGGCTGAGTGGCAGTGAGGGAGACAGCCGCGAAGATAGACAGCACGAGTCTCCAGTGTCGAGCTGAAGCCTGAGCCCTGTGGGAGAGTCGGGATGCCAATGGCCCCGCAGACACCGAAGAGCTGTTGACAAGCAGGAGCCCCAACCACCAACCCAAACCCCCCCCCCCCCCCGTTCCCAGCACTGCAGTTACAACGCCATTTGTGCAGCACTGAGAACTGGGCCACCACAGAGAGGAGCACTCCACTGTGACACTGTACTCTAATGTACAGACCACGGGAGACGTGATGAGCGACGGTGCATTTATGCCAACACTGTACTGTATATGTGCTCTACTGTAAATTTTTTTTTTTTTTTTTTTTTTTACAGGCTGCAGAGCCAGCAGTAAATCACTTTCACTGCATGTGGAGCTGTGCCAGCTGACTTATCTAATGTCAAGTGCCTCGAGGGCACAGAACCAAACACTTTCCACTCTGTGGGGAACATGAGGTTACATGGACACAGATTAAGCACATGTTTTTTTAAAAGATGTCAAATATTTAACATAAAGCAGGGCTGCCGTGAATGTGATGTTTGCGAGGAGGCATATGGTGGAAATATTCATAATCAGTACTGACACGCTGATGTGAATTATGTACAGACCTGAGTCAAACCAGGCATTTCTGGTTTCCACTTGACAACGGATTGTGAAGACGAGTACACATCTCGAGAAATGTCGTCCTTGAGGCTGCCGGCAGGTTTGCTCGTCTGGTAAATCCAGTAAGGCTGAAGCATGTGGACGGGCCTGGATTAATAGCTGAAGACAACACAGGAGTTGGAACAACCAAGTGGATTGATCCATTTAACTGATGCTTTGTCTCCTGTTGAAAGTGGGAAAGACTGTCAGCCAACAAATCACCAGTGTGGTGGAGGATCATCAAATCAACCTTCAGTCTGTTTATTGACTGCCTGAAAAAACCTTTTTACTGACAAGACTAATTTCTTTTGTGCTGTGTTTAAAAAGAAAGGCACAATAACAATTACTCATTCTATATAGTAATTATAACTTATCTGAATGTGATCTCAACTAGCTGGTAGCATCATATCTTTTATATATAAAGAACATTTTACAATCAATAAGCTATGACATGCTGAAATAGAAGCAGTTTATCTTGAAATATCACTTTAACACTTTTGTTAAAATCATAATATTTCTCTGCTGTTATTGTCAACTCCATTAATTTGCTATTTTTCCTGTAAGACTAATCCATCTGACACATCAAGGAAGAAGCTAGACAAGCTCTAAGTTATTCTGTTGTGAAATGTCATATGAATATATTTTCATCACTCAAGAAGGCCATAAGCTACAGTATATAAAAAACACCACTGACAGACTGATGGTTGATCTGTGTGAATCTCTCCACAGCTGATTGTTTTGCTGCCTCACATAACAACAGCAACAACATATTTCTGCAAGCCAATCTTCAGCAGCGCTAACCTGCCGTACAGAAAGCTTACGCTGATTGTTTCACCTCAGAGCTGAGATGGGCAGGGCGGCATTAGCACCTCCAAACTGAAACAGACAAAACAGCAGCGACGACACGGCGACTGAATGTCGACATTTGACGACAAAGTGGTCTAAAATGAAAAACATACCGCAGATTTTAACCACCTGTGATTTTTTCACACGGTGTGATTGGAGAGTATGAATTGTATGTCAAATAAATGTGCACATGTGTGCGTGCGTGTGTGCGAGTGTGTGGGTAAAACTGAATGAACCACATAAATCACTTTCATTCAGAATGGCACACAGTGTTTTGACTTCCCTGTGCCTACATACCTTATAATATGGAGGGAAAAACTCATAAGAAGGAATCCAATAATGCCAGTACATGCACAAGCCAGTGCATGAGAAAGGAATTACAATATTCAGTTCTTTTTTTAAAATCATCAGATTTCTTTCAAGATGCTGGATGCAAAGCTCTCCCCCACACCTCTGAATGAAAGAGATCGATATGATGGAGAAGACTACTGCATTCTGATACACGGAGAGGATCAGAGTTCAACCAGAAATGATCCCACAGAGCAGATAAATGAAGAGGGCTGAGGATAACTGTGCTCTTAAATTCACAGAGTGGAAATCTAGAGCGGGCCTAGACATCCAGGCTTCTGGAAATCACTCGCTGTCACTCAGACTGCTGAATCACCAGCAGCGTTTTAAAGCCCACGGATATGACGAAAGAGGCTTAAGCACCACTAACACACTCCGTCTGTGTAATTGGCAGCCTTGGGTTATTACAGCACGCGTTACGAGGAAACTGCACAAACAGGAGAAAACACAGCAGACTATTGTGAAAAACATAATACCTTATCATGGGGTCTGCTTGCTGAGTGATAAGGCCTGTGTGGATAGCCTACGGGTTGCTTCCACTCACAGCTTGTACAGTGCAGCTGATACCCTGCTATTAGCTGGCAAAACTAAATCCATCCTGAAAGCCTGCCTTGCTAGTGTGTGTGTGTGTTAATGCGTGTCAGCATGTGTATGTGTGTGTATATGCTTCACGCACACCCTGGGATGTACTGAACCAACAAAGACCACGCTGGCATTTACATAAGAGCACCTTTTGTCTCAGTGTAAACCTCCCATTTACAAAACTCCTGCACATGTTAAATGAAAACACGCTGCCTAGGGACTGAAGCCATAGAGATGGAAGTATGTGGAGGTTCAGGTGAGTGATACACCGGAGCCCCAAGGGGTCATATAGACAGTCCATCAATAGCTCTGCTACCCCGACCTGCCTAAGCTGTAATGAGAAGTGCCAGGAGGCTCAGGCAAGGCTTAACAGTGTGTCCAAAGCAATACAGCAGATGAAAGAGCAGGGGAAGTGGCTGCTTAACACACGAGTTTCACCTAAGAATCAACTAAAATGAAATGTTCTGCTTTCATCAAATATGCTCACAGTCTGGGAAATATCATTGATTTGGCTGGCTGCTTTTTCCATGTTTACTAATTAGCTCTAGCTTATTTAGTTGAGAATAAACATTTCCATTTTTGCCTGTAGCGCACAGTTCATTACAATCATGCTAATTCCTAGCCATGCCAAAATGTAGTTTATACATGATTCCTCTGCTGTTATGATTTTGAAGAAATTTTCGAATGTTGTGATACTTTTTTTTTTTTTTTTTTTTAAATTGTATGAAAGGGTTTCTCAGTCAAACAAAACTTGATATTTTCACATAAATAAATGTTTGTTACTCTCATATGAAAACCTGGATAGGTTTTTTTGTGATATTACTTCTCTTGTTGTTATTTTCATGAGCATTACTTCATGACCTAAACGTTTGAAGCTGTCACTTCCTGTGACCACAAAGTAATCATTTCCTGATCGTGAGGAAAAAAATGTTACCTTTAGTTGACGAAATAATTCTTCTTCTATCACAAAATAATGATAATGTCACAATCACTATTATGTTTGCTTATGTCATCAATCACCAATCCAAGTATCTGAAGCTACAGTCAGCTCAAGCTTATACAGTTGCTTTAGAGAGTATATCGTTACTAACTAAAATCCCACACCACACAATAGTTGATATGTACATATCATATTGCAGCAATTGTGATTTGCTTGTAATAAACTAAGGCTGCAACCAACGATTATTTTCAGTCAGATTAATTCTTTGATCCAGAAAATAGTCCAGAAAGTAGTAAAAAAAAAAAAAAAAGGAAGCCCCAAACCCAAATTGACACATTCAAATTGCTTGTTTTGTCTGACCAACAACCCAAATCCCAAAGATATTTCGTTTGATATCATAGAACACTAAGAAAACCAGCAAATATTCACCTCTCAGAAGCTGGAAACAATGAACTTTTAGTATTTTTACTTATAAAAATGCTTAAACAAATAGTAGATTATCAAAATAGTTGCCAATTAAATTTCTGTCTATTAATTAAACATTACAGCTCTAGAATAAAACATCAGAGCACTAAAAGATGTTGTCAAAAAGTGAGAAAATACCACTTACCATCTACATAAACAATGTAAAGATGCATAGAGCCCTCCTTATAGTTGATATACATGAGGCACGTAAATGATGCGTCACGTAGGCGGGGCGGAGCGGCGTTTTCTACGTGCTACACTCCGTCTCCATCACTGCATGCATATTGAGTTTTGCCAAGTGCTAATGCAGTTGGGTATGCAGAGTTTGGAAGCGCAGCCTATATAAACTGCTACTGAATTATTTAACTACAGGATCATGGTACACATTGATTTGATTTATTTATTTTAATATGCAATGTAAAAAGAAACCCCACAAAGTTGCACTGCTGCGTCGTATCGCCTCTGGCACAATGAGGTATTTATTTTAATCATTTTCAAACAGCTTGTGCTCCTTTTTTAAAGAAAAAACACAGTTCCATGTAGTTTTTACCTGTTGGAGGGCCTTGTAGCCACGTGTAGAGAAAAAGACCAGCTGCGTTAAAATAAGAGATGACCAGCGTGATGATCCGTGGTCAGTGAGCAGTGCAATGATCTGATGGTCAGTGTAGCAGCTTCGGTTAATTATAACGGATGTGCTTCAGTTGATTATTCCATGCTCGGTGTATTTTGGCCGTAAGGCAAACATTTATCCACGGTGGCTTTTTTTTACTTGAGATGTGCTGTTTGTGGATGTAATGTTGTGGGATCCTGCTTTCTTTTCTCTTTTCCCTACACCAGAAGGCACATGAGCCGAATAGCACTCACTGAAAACAATACAAGCCGATGTTTTCGTTTTGGGGTAGAGAGCTCCGGATCCATCTGGCATTCTGGAGCATAGCCGTCTCTGCTGCACACAGTTATGCACAAACACACAAACACACAGATTTTTTTTCTCTCTCACACCATGATGTATATTTTTCATTCTTCTTATATAGTCTGTCTTTCTTATATTCTCTCAGAAACATAGTAACACATATTTGTGCATATATAGATATGCTGTTTTGGATTCATCTTTTCATCATAATATTTCATAAAAATCATATAGTCTGTCAATTAGCAGCTTTAGATGCACATCAGGCCATGTTATGACTTATCCCTAATCATATTCAAGATATGATATGGAAACCCGGTTATCCATATCTCTGTATCATTCTAACTTATCTTCTGTGACTCATTTCTGCACTGAGGTCCAGGTATTATCAGTATCTGATTTATAAATGTTTGACCACAATATGATCCAATATTTATTTTAATTCCATTTTGACTTTTTTCGCCCTTCATTAGAAATTACAGTGGAGTGAAGGCCTTTGTGAAAAAGAGTGAAACAGTTTAGATGTTTTCCTGCTGAATAGCTCTGCATTAAGAAAATGTAACCTGCTAATACAGTTTACCACTATACTCCTCTAGTATTGTGTATAGCGTCCTATAGTATTTCTGTCATATCCATATTTTCTGTAATGTCTAACTTACAGACCACCATGCACCTATGCACACAGTATCCATTTACTGTTTATTAGTCACATTGAGGTGTGGCTCATATTATGATGTTAGCACTGAACATAAGTTTCCAGATGATTCATATATGATTCTAACACAGCGGTGTGAGCAAATGAACCACAGGGTCACAAATTAAGTGACAGCACGCCGTTTCAATTAATGACAAGATAGCGTGTGTCAGCTTCTAGTAGTGTTTCCATATGGAGTCTGTCTGTTGACTCCTCTCAGCATCAGCTGTTTAGTTCAGTGTATGTATGTAACTAAGTAATGTGTGCACTGGACATCAGTGTGACAGACTTCAGTAGACTGGGCATCTGAAATTAATTATAAAGGATTTCCTCCTCTTCTTAAGGCCCTCCAGCTGGTAGCGCCCCACAGTAGCCACCTAGCTAATGAATGCCTAAAAGAGCCTTGTGGGTGTCCTCAGTTATTCCCAATAAGTCAATTGAACCAATCCCCCCCAGTCAAAACTATCTCCTCTTAACACACTGTGGGCATTAGCAGGTAAACATAAGCAAACTCTACTTAAAGCACAGACATGAAATGTGTACTTAACCTCTAGTAGGGGTGCAATGAATCACAAAACTCACAGTTCAGAATCACTGATCACATCATTTTTCAGATCAGCCAAAAAAAAAAAAAAAAAAATGTATATAAATAAAACTTTGCTTTCTATTTATTCTGTAAAACACTTAAAAGAAGGAACTTCTTGTATTCTCGTATTAAATGAAAATATTCAAGATGTCCAATGTTTAAATAAAATCTTAAAATATATGAAATATTCAATACACAATTGTTAAATTGAAGTGCAATATGAGGCATAATACCTTCTAGCCTGTGTCCACATCATCAAAACTTGATAACTTACACACATGAACACATATCTTGTCCTGCAGCTTAGCTTGTTGAATGAGCCACCAAACAAACATCCACCATGGAAGAGTGCCCTGCTAATATCAGTTAGCAGTTAGATAGCTAATTAGCTGCAGCACATTAAAAAGGTGCAATGTGTATGAGGTGGCCAGAATTTTAGTTTCAAACATTCAAAAATTAACTAAAATCATCAACAGAATGAGAAGAAAAAACACTTTTGACGATATGTCAAAGACCTATATGTATTGTGTTGCAGAGATAACTAGTGAAGTTGGCAAGCTAACCAGCTAGCCTTGGCCCGTCCTGTCTCGTAATACCAGTTTGTACCACAGGGGCAATAGTGGGTCACTGTGGCGTCCAGTCTGCCCTCAGTCTGACACACTACCCAGGGCTACAGCAGCTACAGCGCTACCCAGAGCCACTAGCAGCAATGGTGGCCAGGCTGAAAGCTGCTGTATTTATCACTGTAGGACTGTCAATATGTCATTTTTGTATTTTTTCAGGCCATTTAGATTGCCAATATGTGGTCAATTTATCCAAATAATGCCTATTTGGCAAGTTGCGCTGATGTTGTCAGAGACACAGCTGCTGTGACAGCCACTGATCGGAGAGACAGCTGACCATCTCAGCTGCATGATACGATGAACTGATTTGTGCAGCTCTTTAGTAATTTACTGCTGGCTTTAATGTCTCCATAAAATTTTGATATCTTGACGACGCACTAGCACAGCTTCACGGTAGGCAAGGCAAGCTTATTTATATAGCACATTTCAGCAACAAGGCAATTCAACGTGCTTTACATAAAACATAAAAGCATTGAGACAAAGTGCAAAAGAAACACATAAATAAAAGGACATTTAAATCAATTAAAAACAGTCATTAAAGAGCTAAGAGAATAGAAAACAAAAACAAGCTAAAGTGTAAAAAAGTACGCTTTACGCTATATTCAGTGAGTGATAATGGGGTGGAAGGGGTGGGGCTGCGCTCTCTGGTGATATGCTGCCCCCTATTTGTTTGGATCAGGTGGCCAATTCTTACACATTGCACTTTTAAACAGCATATAAAACACATTTACAAATGTGACTTTGGACCCGTTAGATGCTGGTTTGGTCGTTGCTCTTCAAAACCCTGTTAGCGACACGCTGTCTATCCATGACTTGTAGCTGCAGCAGTTTGTTTGCTTAAATTCTGCAATTGAGCTGCAGTTCAGATGGAAGTCGGACCGGGGGGGGTGACCCGTACAGATCATGGATCAACTATGTTCTTTTACACCACTAACCTCTAGTCAGGTAGCTGGATTAAAGTCTGCAATTTATCTGTTAATCCTGTACTGACAAAGTTTACATATATACACATTTCAAAATTTTGGTAACCAATTACAGACAAATGGTAAGTGATACCCCAAAACATGAAATATGTGCCAACAGAAGCAAAAAATGTGTTTACCAAAAAATCCAAATTTCCAGGGGAAAATGTTTCCAGGTGCAAATGGGCATGGCCTATATCAGTCAAATCGGCATCATCCAAGGAACACAATGTGCAAATATTGTTTCAATATGCCTCACAGTTCATGAGTTATTAGCCAAAATGAAAAACACATAATAACTGACCCCATGGTGGCGCTATTGGTACCATGTTTTAATATGTTAAGTATTTCCACATGGAACCTCTGTCCATGAAGTATGAATACTTTAGCACTTTTAGTTTTTGAGATATTAACTTTCAAACATTCCTCCCATACTTTCCATTTTAAATTTTAATATTTTTAAAATTGTACAAAATCACTGGAATAAGCTAGAAAGTCATAGAATAAATGTCCTTAAAGAGCTGAATATTTTGATATTTGAATGGTTTCTGTAGCTGAAAGTAATAGTTTACTTCTGCTACGAGCATCAAAAGAATAGCCAGAGCACTAACACATACAGATGTTAATGTATTATTCACCCTTGCATCATGCATAAAGCATGTACAGATTTGTCCTTAGTGATGGCATAAATAGCAACAATCTCATATGCAGAACAAGGGAATGAATGGCAGTCCTAAACCATTAGTTACAAGCATTTTCACACTTAAACATAAACACACAGCAGCACACAGCTCTAGACAGACATGCACTTGCAGCTCTCCCTTCACTATTCCACCAAACCTTGTCAGGAATTCCCAGGAAGAGCATTTGTCACAGGATTCATGTCTTTCAAATACAGTATTACTGTCATCCTCGCTTCTTCCTTCTAAGCCTGGGCTTTCATGCTTAATATTCCAGCCATGTAAATGTTAAAACTAGGTACAGGCTGTGCCTTCATGCTCTATCATAGAAAATGCATTTTACAGGCAATATGTGAGGCTGACTTTTACACGCATGTGTACATTGGTGCATTGAAAATCACTGTAGATCAAATCACTCTGTAATCATGCTGAGTAGTGTTTCAAACCTGGGATCTGTAGCATCCTTATAGGGCTCTATAGACTGATGGACAGTAAAATAATCTTTTGTCATGCATTTATTTTTAAACATATTCTAGGTCAACTCATTAAAGAAGACGCTCTGGAATCCTCCTCTCTCTAACTTATTGAGCCAGGAGCCCTGAAGTTTACAACAACTGAAAGCTAAAACTACAACACTATATTAAACTGGTTCTAGATGGACTATATGCCTCAACTCTAACTGGGTAAAATATCAAATACCACTTCCAAAAGCCAAATGTTTCCATCAGTGATCAAACAGGAAGTAGATGGCCCAGAACCATTTTCACAGTGGATGCTGAATGAGTACATAACATGGCAAACTGAGATCTCCTTCTAATGGACCTGAGTGACTCTCATCTAAAGTCGTCTCGGTCCACATGAAGCCTCCTACTGAGCATCTAGAGCAGTTAGTTCCACAGGCAAAGGCAGGGGGGATGACATCATACTGAGACACAGCTATGGAGACTTTAATTAGTATTTCAATATCATTTGACCTGGAAAAGATGTAACTGCATCCTGCACTACATAGCTGGGCCTGGGGATAACCAAGGTGCTGTGAGCAAAGCAAATTGTTTGGTATTAGCTATTATGATACATGCCAGTTTTCTAAATATTGCAAAAGCATGTGATTATGGATTATAGTTTGGCATTCAGGCTCATGTAAACAATTCGTGTAAAAAAGAACTGAAGCGGTGCAGTTATTGAGCAAAGCTTATCTGAGAGTGCAGGAATGAAAACAGATGGAAATGGAAACAGCGGTGGGTTGGCTCGGTTTGAAAGAAGGATCAGAGAAGAGAGAGGGGATCAAAGGTTCAAAGCTGCAGGTAGAGATCTCAACAGGGCTCTGTCCATAAGTCCACAGGCCCCGTGGTGCAAAGACACACACACACACACACACACACGCCAACGCATTTGTAACTGCACGGCCATTAGTATGCACTGTGCAGTTAAGCATGAAAAGGGTCTCCTCTCAAGTAGAAAAAAAAAAAATCTGTCCAAATGCATCATCACGGGGGCCATTACACACAAAAGAGAGAGTGTGACTCTGGCCATGGCTCTACTTCAGAGATGGCATTTTACAATCAGCCTCCGCAAACGTTTATCTTTTTTTCCCCTCACATCTGTCACTGGAACCTGCCAGAATAAAGACAAAGATGGAATGGAAAAGAAAATGGCTTGGGCTCAGTGAGCTGGTGGCACACAGAACAGGGAAATGTATTTTTCTCAACTGAGGCAAGTCAATTATTTTAGGGTGTGATTTTCCTCTGTGCTAATACTTGGATAAGGATACATGGTGATGTTAGTTCATTGCTGTTTGCTACATTAACAAGTGTCTGGGAGACTTAGGTCTTAAAGAGGTGGAACCATTAATCCAATGTTCTCCAGCCACTCTAGGTGCGCCATTAGCCAAAGATTAGCTGTCAATGTAGACATAAGCTGCTGGAAGACTTGTGTGTAAATTGGTATTGATTGTCATTCATAAATCTCAGAAACAGCAGCATTCAGTCTTTGAAAACACTGCTTGTGAACAAATATTCCTTTTTTTTGACCTCAGAGGAATTGTGTCCTGCACTGTAACATTTCAACTGTTTTTTCTAGATGTTAATGCAGTTGAAAAAGAACCTTTGGGCAGTACAGAAACTTACAGATCGGGGAATCGCTACACCTGCAACATTGCAACACGGCGCTATAGACAAGCCAACCGCAGTAGATGCCAAACAACCACCACAACAACGCTATGTTCATGTTTTTTTTTCTTTTTTTCATGAGGTTAGGCCATTCTTGTTTTGCACTTCGATGCATGTGTATTGAATGTTGGGCGGCTCCTGCAGTCCAGTCCTGCGGCTCCAGAGGATCCTGCCCACCGCGTGCAACGTCTCACATGCCGAGTTCTCCCTCGTTGGGCTCCGTGGAGCCTTGCGCAAGCCTCCCACTGCTGGCATCCAGGCTAACAAACTACCTGGCACCCAGCCCTCATAACAGAGCCAGGCACGGGGTCAGTGCTGATGCTTGGTAGTTAAAAACACATCTGTATGAATATTTTCTCTTGGTTATATGTTCAAACTCTCCTGAGTCACCGCACGGCTGAGCAGGCTGCCATTTAACCTGCAATGTAAAGTAGTTTTCCACCAATCATATAATATATTTTTCAGAATTGTAGAAATACATTATCCAGATTCCCAGCACATCCTACACCTGAGAAGTCAACACAGTTCCCACAGTCCCTTTCCTTCTGCCTGTATGTCAACTCCAAACATTGATGCTGCTTGTTGCACATTTCCCCTGCTGCGGAGTTATTTGTTTTGCCTGAGTTCATCCGAATGCACTGGTGGCAGTTTTTCACCTCAGTGAGTGAGATGAAGGTGTCGGTGTTGTGCACGTGACCCAAGCCTTTATGAGCTGAACCGCGCATCATGACATCAATCATCAATCAAAGCCCTTCCACTTTGCATTTTATATGTGAGTTGTGTATGTATATGAGGTAACTGAATTACATTTATACACAAGAACAGCTCTGTTTGATATAGGCTATATGGTGAGATCAGACTTTTCTTTCCTTCCCAAACAGACTGCTTCCTTCCTTCACTGTCCTTCAGATCAAATGTTTAATGCAAATGTTCATTTCTGTATTCCCTGTTGCTACACATATATATATGTGCCTAAATGTATCTGTTAACAGATCCTGCTTTGGATGATCAGATCTAAAATGTGTCTTGGGTGGATTTACACCTGGATTTTATGGCCTGTTGCTCTGTGCAGTTTACAGTCCAATCACCTAGGACACATGTTAGTAACAGATGGAAAGGTTGTCAACTGAAGCAAGAAAAAAAACAAACCTGCAGGGAAAGATAACGGTCATGTTGTAAAGCATGTAACATGGCCCTGCAATACAGACGGTAAGTTCTACAAATTAATCTGCATCTGTGGCAAAAAAGGTCCCCCATCAGTGCCACAATAGACTAGCTGCTTGAGTGGTTGATTACACAGCCGAGATACTGAATGTACACTGGGAAGAGATCAATGAGGCTTTAAACAGGGGCCCGGCTCAGTTTATGTCCAAATGAAAGACCTACTCATCTTCCAAAATGACTGCACACTCTCTGAGGAATGATAACGGAATCTGATCGGTATCTAAATGTTAGCGTGCACATGTGAGTGTACACTAGTAGTAGCACAAAATAGTAGAATCCATCTAGAAATACCAAATAACTTATTATCTGACTGAGATTATCTAATCTGCAAGGATCTTTAACATCCACAGATGACAGTTTATTTCATTAACATGTCAGTCACTGGGCTGTCACAGCACATTAATGCATACCATACATCACTCTCTGACACTTCCAAAATGTGGCTAAATGAATATCTGCCATTACTGCCAAGAGACTGGAATAAATACATGTGTGGAAGGTGGAAAATTAATTAAAAGACTGGAAAAGTGGTATTATTCACTAGACAGAAATATCTGTCAAGGCAGCTTGGCACAAGGAGAGCCAAGAAAAAAAAAGCTCTCTGAAGGTGTCCTTGTTCATCAACTTGCATTTTCTCAGGAACAAAGCTTTAAGAAAACCTGGTTTGATACTTATGTCTCTTAATTGTTTTAAATGTCATTTTTTTCCCCCTGTTCTTTTGGAAACAAGCTGTCAATACATTTGATTTCACATTAGCCTCCTTCTTACAATGAAGTAGCAATCAATGTGTTCTTCTCTGCTTGCACTTACAAGTCCTCCTCCAGGCAGACTTCTGAGGGCTGTGCCAGAGAAAATCAATTGTTTTTGAAATGCTGGCAGGCCGACAGCATCATCCCACGAATAGCATACAAGAAGAGAAAAATGCCAGACTGTTAAACTGCAATTCATCATCTTCATTTGGCCATATGAGAGGAATACCCTTTGTTGGCATAATTACTGCAGTTGATCCTCTCAGCTAAGGCCAGAGACATGTCCCTTAACTCCTGCTCCACTTTAAATGTCAATATCCATTAATTAGCTGGATATTATTTGTTATTTGAAGGTCTGACAACTTATCAATGAACCTGTTATCATTTTATTGAACTCCTCGCTTTATACCATTTCCACCCACACACACGCTGATGAGTCGACTTAATCCATGAGCTATGATGCTCCACCGTGCCCCAGCTTGAATGTGTCACATCTCCAAGATCAGTGTGGGTGTGACAGATGGGTGTGAAGCTGGTGCCTAAAATTAAATGACTGATGGGCACAGCAGAAAGCATAAATAGAAATTGGTACTTAATTGGAACCAACAAGGTCCTCGTGGCACATCAGTGGTACTGAAATCAAATGTAAACGGCAGGAAAAGCACAGGCAGAAGATTTCCACAGCTCTTATGAAAACATTTGTCCTCCAGCAGACACATGGTTTATACATAACCCCTCTTATGGACTTTTTGTCAGTGTGATGTGAAGCCTGCAGTGAAAGGCATTAAAGCTCTTTGTAATCGATTGACTATCTCCTCGCTCTCTGGTGGTCAGCAGCTTGTAGTATTCTGTTTGGTGCAGTTAGGCATGACATGACAAATCCAGTGCTGGTGTGCAACCTGATGCAATATGTATTCCAACAGCCAAAAACAAGTTAAGCTCTTATTTTTGGTCTTTTTTCCCCTAGCGAGGCTGCAAAAGAAAGGATTTGTTTCTGGCAAGTGCTTTTCCAGGGGAAACAGACACTTAGTAATTTTAGTAACTATATTTCTCTTGCTCACACAAAACTAATCAAACACCAAAGACTGACAGAAACAAAGGAACAGATTCAATTTAAGACATTGTTTCACCAACATACAGCTAAACACAATGCTTCAGCTAGGCTGTATCATTTTGGCAAAACAGGGCAACAAATAATTGGATATCATCCTCTTTGGGACCATATATGTCCATATACCTGCTATAATCTGGCCATTTGTTGTAAGGAATCCAGCTCTGGACCAAAGTGTTGGAACAAACAGAACAAACAGACCAACCAACTAATCAATCAGCTGAACTACTAAGTTATAGGGATGCACCGATCCGATACTGATATCCGATATCGGGTCCAATACTGACTCAAACAGCTGGATCGGGTATTGGTGACAATGTGGCTGATCTCCGTCTCGACCTATTATCTAGAAAGGAAGACACACTGGCGGGGCCCATGGTGCCATTAGATGCTTTTCTACCGCCAGAGGTGGGTTGCTGCTATTGTTTCTGCATTGTGAAGCACAAGGCTTAATAGACAGTACAAAGTGTATGCTAACTTATAACACTATGTGAAGTTGTTTTGGACACTATCTTCCATAAATAGCAGCTGTCCCAAGGAGCCCGTGTAGCCTCAATAACACCAGCTATTGTAGCTAATCTTGCTAGGAGGCAAGGCGTGTAGCCTAAAATGTAACGGCAAAAAAACTCTGCTAATTAAATCCAATGCAGCATAGAATTTCACAAAATTCCCCAACTAGTGGTTATGTCAAAACAAGCGACTAATAAAAGTCGAGTTCTGTTTGATTATTTAGCAATGGCTGGCAGTTAGCATTAGCTCTGCTCCTCAGGCTCACATCAGGTGATCATCATTACTTTCTTCTCCTGGTCGTGTTGCCATCACTCCGGCATCACTGAGCCTTCCAGTAAAAAATATAAGGTCTCTGCGTTACTGTCAGTTGCCTTAGAAAGTTGGATTTGTTCAGGTTTCTGCGTCTCTGACGGAGAACCTGCTGTGGTCAGTCAACAACACCTCTTGGTATGTTCACTTGACTCAATCCAGAAAATCCCATATTGTTTAGTTCAGTGAATGTATCCTTATAGCTGTCCTCTTTCAAAACAGTAACATTGTGTATGTGTCTGTGTGTGTGTGCATACACTACGCCCAGTAATATTATTGTTAGCCTATGCATATTATATCAATCTAGATAATGTCATATCTGGATTGTAGTCCAGACCAATGTTGTTAAATAATTGCAGCTAAATGTTAGCAACTCCAATCAGCGGTATATTTACTGTCTTGGACACGCCCCATTCCTGCAAACTAATGACTCGAATCACTCACTAATTAATTCATGATTATATTGTATAATTTCAAACAAATAAACATGTTTATTACATTTTGCTTTACAAAGTTGGGAAAGCATCATTAGGAAAACAAAGTCAAGTCTGATGTTGTCTTACACATAAAAGAATGATCCCAGTCTCTTCCACACAGTGAGGCATATAGCATACACTGCTATCAGATCACTGCTCAGTATCAGGACTGAAAAAGTCAGAACGGTGCATCCCAACTAAGTTACCACCTAAATGATCCTAAAGCTGTACCACTATGAGCACTGACCTACAATCACATAGTTACAATTAATTAAAAAAAAAAAAATAGGAGTATAAATTCCCAAACCGACCTCAAAATGTCAAGTAACATTTCAAATATTAGTATCTAATTCCACAAAAAAGAACATTCCCTGGAACTGTAGAATCTGACTGACATAACATAAACTGTCTTATCACTTAATTGACAATGATTATTTTGTTATTTCGTAATGTTTCTATTGGTTATGAAGTAATGAAAGGAGCTATTCTACACTGCAGGCCCTAAACTGCTTGTGTCAGCTCTGCATGTCCATCCCAACGCTAGGCTGCTCTCCCTGTCTCACCCATAAGTGGTGTTATGCAGTTATGTGCCCGGTGCCATTCTGTACGCAGTTTGTGCATTAGGTGAATCTGTTGTCTTCTGTTTTTTTATGGTGTGTAACAAATTAAGTTAGAGAGGAAAATTATTTAGAGGAACAACAAAACCTGCAGGAGCTCTGTGGGACATTGTGAATTAAGAAGTCTATCCAGACCTTTCAATGCAAGATGAGGGTAAAACAAGACACCCAAATGTACTAATGTACACAATACTGCTTTTGTGCTGTTCATCGTATTATCACAGGCAGTCAATCATGTAATAGACTGCTGTTAACCCGCTGAGCAAGAAGATGAGGTGTTGTTTGGCCTTCAGGCGCAATGCTGAACAGCAGAGAAAGGAAGGCTGGAAAACTCAAAGGTGTGATTGGAAGGGAGCCTGATCAAGCCTGTATTAGATGCAGAGATGGAGGAAAGGAGAATTTATCTTAGCGTGTGTATGTGTGTGCTACAAACATATAGACATTAGAGACTACTAATTATGGAGAAATAATGGAACAGTGAGCTAACTACAGCAACGCAGCAAAGGTTTTAAGAGGAGAGGGCACTCAATAATTTAACAATTTCTTGAAGTGCTGTAATAGGTTGCTGCTCAGGCCTCTCTCAATAAAATCTGTCTCCAAACCACCTTCTTCAAAAAGGACAGCTGCTGCTGTGTACTTTGATCTCAGTGCAATGAATGAACACTCCTCAATACTTCTTTGTAATTTCTTGCTCAATTTAAAGTGAAAGAGTTTAGGTTTGGAAAAATGAGCCCAAACTCCATGAGACATAAAAATACATAACAAAATATCAAATAGAAATAGTCAACGGTCTGTTGGATATTGCAGCATACGTCTATTGGGCCTTAGCACTGCATTATTACACTGTTAAGCTTGTTGTGTATCAATGCATTAAATCTACTGTTCTGAACTACAAATGCACCGAGAGAAAACTTCAGGGCATGAAACTAGACAGCAAGGGCCTCCACTCAAAAAAAATATCAAAATATTTTAGCGCTATCTCTTGCACTTAATATTATGGCCTAAGAATCTGTCCAACATTAATCCTTCAAGATGTGAAAAAAAGACCAGCCTTATGCTCATAAAGAGCATAGCCCATTTATTCACTGCTCAGCAGTTGTTCTGTAGCCTTGCTTTGTGTTCCATTTTCAATTCAGTGTAATCTGAGTATGAATAGCCTTATTGAGTTCTACTCAACAAGTCAAGAGATATACAGGTAAAAAGCTTCTCTTAGTCAGTCATTGACTGTATATAAAGATGGACGTCATGACAGCTCCCCAGAAGTGAAGCCAAAACATCTGGATCGCTCCCTGGTGACTGGCTGCAGTATAGATAAGTCCCGCCCCCTCCATGTTAGCAGATGGAACATGAGCCAAAGTAAAAAAATCGTAGTACACGTCAAACACATTTTTCCCAAAGATGGTTTCTGTCATTTTAGGTCGTTTGTTTTTAATTAGTTATTTGACGATATAACAAGGGGGCCTGACGTCATGATTGACAGCTGTGACAGCCGCTCTCAAACCTCTGTCAGGTGGTGGGATGGCTGAGAGTCGACTGCGCAGACTCTGCTTCCAAATGACATCATACAAGCAAGATAGAAGCTCCCGGGAAGGAGATATTTTGGCTTCACTTTTGGATAGTGATAGGAAGTGGAGATGTACGTACACATTCAAATACAGTCAATGGTCACAATGCTGTTTATCACATCCAAGATGGTGTATTTTTACAAAGAGCTGTTTGAAATCACACCATCATTAACATGCACAGTGTAGATTTAAGAAGCATATCATGTATGTACGAGTGCAAAGGAAGTCATTGCTAGATTAAGACTTGGCTGTAGGTGAACACTCTCTCTGGTCACGCTGATCAAAAGAGAGCAAATAAGAAACACAAACATTCTTTCTCACTGGCTACCCCTCAACAATGACTTCTTATTCAACTGCTCCAACCAACAGTTCAAACAGTCCAACAGTCCCAAACTACAACAAACACTGCCAGTAATCAAGACAACAATATATTTGAGAACAACTTCCACTTTGAGAAGAACTCAAGTATTTCAAGAGCCTCGTCGCGGAGGCCTCAGCACCAAGATTGCAAAAGAGAAATGCAAAGCTAAGATATCAGCATACACATGAAAAGCAGGCCTAGGAGCAGTGTTGCTCCAGCACTGTGGTGACAGATGGAGAGCACTAGCATATACCTCCAGGGGTCTGACCTCATCAGAATTTAACTTTACCCAGACAGAAAAAGAGCCACTGGTGCTGTGATAGCCTGGTGCACAGTTCCACAGTCTTTTAACATGGTGTGGTACAAACAAAGAATTAAAAACACAGCTCACAACAGCAAAGAAAGCGTTAAAAAACAGAGATGGGGCAGCAAGAGGAAAAGATCGAGACATTAGACATACAGCGGTTCAGAATCAGGCATACTTTGCTAGAGAACATTGAAATATTGTCCAAATATTACATATGACAGTGAGGGATCTGTACAGTATAATTGTCATGAAAATCTACAAAATGATACCAAAAAGCATTGAATAAACAGAAATCCAATTACTTAACACAATTTGGAGCAAAGCTATGGAGGCAGTGAAATGCAAGAAAAGCTCTAACAAGTCTGATCCATTATTAAAGATTAAAAAGAAAAAAAACATCTCTCCATCTATCCTGAAAAATCTAATGGGATGGCATTATGTGTAATTTTGAGGAGCTTTTCTGATCCGGCATTTATCTATTTAAAGGTCTCTTCAAGAAATGGTCATCTTTGAATCATTAGAGAGGGAAAAACAACAAGACTGCCTTTCGAAGATTCCTTTTGGGGGCATTTAATCTTTTTAACCTGGCAAATCTTACTGATTTTTATCTGTAAGAAACTCCCAGATTCACCCCCAGTCATAACTTTAACACAGTCACACCAGAGAGTTTGCCAAGTAAAATATGTCTATTATTGGCTTGTGATCATCTACAATGAAAGTTAAGTGTGGGGATCAAGTGCCTTGCTCGGGGGAACTTTGGAGGTAGTCACTGATTTAGGGTCTTTCCCTGCGCTGTCAATTTCTTTGCACTAAAACTAGAAGAAAAGCCAGTTTTGAACTTACATAAACAGTTGATCTGCGTTACTCTCTTCACGCTTCATCTAAAATGTGTTCGGGATCCAAAGACTCAGTCTGAAGAGCAGACTAATGAAGCGTACCTGACAGTTTTGACCTTGGAACCACATGAATCTGGACGAAAAGTCTGAAGTGAGGCTAAGGGGCTGTGCACTGCAGCAGGTCATTAACACGGTGGAGGGAGCTTTGTGGACCAGTCCAGATCCTGCTTTCAGTGACTATGTGTTCAGAAACATGAATCCCTGCACAGCCCCCGTTATTAATGCTATCATTACATTTGGGATGCAGAGCAACAAACCGCTATATTTAAAGAGCTCTCCAACAAGTGTAAGAAGTATTGCAATTCAATATTGCCATCTCCCTTCACTTCGCTGTGAAATGATACTGCATTAATAAGTTCTGTCAAATTCTTACAGAACCACACCTGTGAGTGTGTGTTTGCACTCACACACAAACACAAGGTAATTTGTTTTTCTCCTGTTCTTACTTGAACTCTGCACGTTTTTATTACTCAGTAAACCACTCTGACAAAACAGTTTTGTAAGAAATGCCTTCTAAATCACTGTGATCTGATATTAATTCAATTTGATACTGCAATATATTTTGATTTATTGGTCTGTTTTTCATTCAGTTGACTGCAATAAGAGGCTGAAACAATCTTGTGATGGTAATAAAATGTCAAAATCATCTCTACTAATGTACATATAATATATATATATATATATATATATATATATATATACACATATAAATAAAATGGCCATAAATCTGTTACAATAGGGGTTTCTAAAAGTACAGTATCATTTCGTATTGATGTACGCACTGACACATTATCTGGGGAGTGGGTACCTTTATAAGGTGTAATATTAAAGTCATATAAAATGAGCAGTAGAACTTTTCATGCCAACAGGAAACTATTTGAGCCAAGTGCAGATGACACATCATTGCTTATATGAGGCTCTCATGACAGGTCAATCTGATTTAAACTGCAGAGATTCTGAGTATGAAACTCAAATATAGAATTATTAAAACTTTGTGAAAGGGGTAACAATATAGTGAACAAGTTGAGGGCACCTTTTTACTTTGATTGTACGTACATTGGCCTTTCAAACTCAAGTGCTTCTCACTTTAAACTTTCCCACACTGACTACAGAGTTGTCATCAAACTCTATACTCAAACTGACAATAGCAGTGCTTTAGAAGACGGAAGCAGGCAACATCAATGGAAAGAACAACGGAAAGAAGGTCAAACATAACAAGGAGACAGGGAAAGAACATGCACGCACAAGAGTCCTTGCCTGCTAAATAGAGTGATTCTGAGTAAAAGTAAGGAAAAACATAACGGCAAGACACTCTTGAACTGTGAAAAGTGTTGATCTGACTAACAAGGCGATACAGTCAAGACAAATGCAACACCACATATCCCTGAGATGGGTCACACCAACGAACAAAAGAATCTTATCACGCTGCATATATTAGAAAGTGCAAGTCAAACTTTGTTATCCCAGCACACCGCAGAGTCTGACCTTGTGAAGACAAACTATTTTCACTTCCTGCTGAAATAAGATCAGGGAAAACTCTATCCTAACAGAATTTAAGCTATAAAATGTTTGCAAAATTATTAGCGGTGGATGGGTCATGTTTTAATGTAGAATTAACAATAGATAACACTGACATATACAGACACCTGACGAGCTAACAGAAACCCAATTACAGTGGGGGAAATAAGCATTCAACACGTCAACATCTTTTTTTGTTTAACATGTTTCCAGTGCAGCTATTCATAGGAAATTAAGACCAGACATTGGTATTAACTCAATAAAGCAGCACTGTTAAAGAAATCATAACATTCAAAGCAATAAAAAAAAAAAAACCTCATGATGAGCATTGAATTGGAATGACACAGGAAAAAAAGTATTGAACACACAGTAAGAAAAAGCACTCAACCAGGTTATTCCACTAATTTGTCCCCTTACCTGTGCTGATTATAATCAGCTGGGTTAGTGCATGTGGCCATTAGTACTTCCACTCTTTTAAAAAGGGTTAGCCGTCTGTGAATGCATCATTTGTTACCAAGCTGTCACACTAGAACCAACTCATAATGGGTAAAGGCAAAGAGCACCATTGAGGCCATTTTCCGCAAGTGGAAGAAGCACAAGTCCACCATCAACCACCCATGCACAGGAGCTCCTCACGAGATTGCTAACCAGGCAGTAAGAAAATTAGTCAGAGGAGTAGCCAAAGATCCACAGATCACTCAAAAAGAGCTCAAGAAAGACCTGGAAGAAGCAGGCACAGTTGTCAAAGAGAGAACCATGGGCAATGCACTCCACCGCCATGGCCTCCACCCCGTAAGACTCTAATACTAAAGAAAAGACATGTTGAAGCTCCTTTGCAGTTTGCTACAAACATTTGGAGAAGCCTGTAGATTATTGGAAGAATGTGGTGTGGTCAAAATTTAAATTTTTGGCAATAATACAATGAGCCATGTTTGGAGGAGAAATGGCTCTGCATATGACCCTAAATACCATACCTACAGTGAAGTTCGGAGGTGGAAGCATTATGGTATGGGGCTATTTCTCTTCTCATGGTACCGGCAGAATCCAAATTGTTGAAGGGAAGATGAATGGAGCCATGTATCAAAATGAGATGCAGGTGGACCTTCCAACAGGACAACGATCCAAAACATACTGCTAAGAAGACTCTCATGGTTCCAGAGAAAGAAAATAAAAGGTGTTGGAATGGCCCAGTCAATCACCCGACTTCAACTCAATAGAACGTTTATGGAAGGAAGTGAAGATCAAGATTTACCAGCAGGAAGACTGTCTGCTTAGAAGAATGGGCCAAAATCCCCCGTGGACACTGTGAGATTAGTTTCTTCATACAGGAAGCGTCTTGAAGCTGTCATTGCAAACAAAGGCTTCCCCACGTTAGTTAGCATGTTCAATACTTTTTACTGTGTCATTCCAATTTAATGCACAGAATTTTTTTTATTGATCAGAATGTTATGATTTATTTAGCTGTCACCTTACTGAGTTAATACCAATGTCTGGTCTTAATTGGATGTTAATAGCTGCACTGTACTGTTTACTGAAAAAACTAGTGACATGTTGAATACTTATTTCCCCCACTTTAAATGAGTGGGGAAGCATAATGAAAACAAATGCTTCCATACAGGGCCGTAAGTTCTCAATGCTATCATATCATTTCATATGCTATGGCCTTAACAGTCACCACCTGAACACCTATGGGGGATTCTCTACCACATCAAAACGCCTATGTAGAATATCTTTAGGAAGTCCATACCTCCAGAAGAGTTTCTCACACTTGGAGAATCTATACCAAGGACCACTTAAGCTGTACTGGAGGCTTGTGGTGCAACAACACCTCACTAAGTCACTCTTCCTTTAATCTGACACCTATGTGTAAGTTACCATTACAGAAAGATATGGCTGTATATTGTGCTGTATACATATATATGAATGGCTTGCTGGTGTAAGTCATAATTCAGAACTATATTGTTGGATGGCAGCCTGTGCCCAGTTTGCATTCCAAGGAAAATGGATAGCCAGTGCACAATAAATTACTCCCACTCTGAATAAACTGTTGTAACATGGATCAAATAGCTTTTTCACTCTGAAGTGTACAAAAGCGCAATAGCCACTACAACCATAGCTGAACACTCTTCATCTGGTGTAAGGCTTTGCTGGAAAACTCCTGTGAAAACAAATCCAGAGCAGTGCACACAACAACAACAGCCTCTCAGTGACACAGATAGTAATCTCTGGCTGCAGAGCTACATTTAAAGCTACATCTGTTGAACTCCAGCTCACAACAGCCAAATATGCAGGCGGAGGCCAAAACACTGGGCTGCACACAATAATAAACATCTTTACACGGCGCAAAGAGATTTTCAACTGGATTTTCATAGAAGAAGCTCAACACACACAAGGCTGGAGAGAGTTGAAGGGGTTACCCCTTGTGGTTCAGCACTCACCTCTAGAGCCTCCAGGGTCACGAACCCCGTAATGGAAAAGCCGTCGATGATGTCCTCCTCAGCAAAAGTAGACTCCTTGCGCTTTCTACGCGGGGGTCTGGGACGGGATGAGGAGGGCTCCCTGTCGCCCTCCCGCTCTGAGTCAGAGGAGAAGCGAAACACGGAGCCCTTAACATGGTTGTTCCTTATCCCATTTGATCTCCTCTCCCGATCCCTTTCTGACCTCGACTTCCTCTTCTTGTGGAGGCCACTAGATCGAGGGCCATCCATGTCCTTCATAGGAAACATCCAGATAAACCCTCCTCTCACAGGGAATCAAACTCTTCAAGGGCCAGACACTGGCACTGCTCGACCTCCACTTGTGTGAAAATCCCCGAGGAGAATTTTCCGCAATATCCAAGCGTATGTTATCGATATATTAGATCCAAGGTAACCATGTAATATCCAACCGATGAAGCCTTTTACAGGAAATGCAAAACTGCAAATAGTCACTGAACCAAGCTAGGTTCCAAGCAAAGATCCCCAAATGCAGTCCATCAAATCCTATGACAGAGGTGTAAAATGATCTACTAAACACTTTATCACCAAGCTGTCAATTCCGCCAGAGGAGGAGCTTTTCAAGTTAAAGCAAATGTCTGCTCAGTGAACATGTCCGGCCATGGTGAGCTGAGCAGGTGACGCCACATCTTTCTTCTCCAGGAACCAGCTCCTCTTAACCAAGGTCAGCAAACTCTCCCTCCTGCAAGATAAAGAGAGAGAGAGAGCAAGCATTTGCAACATGTTCACTCAGCAAGTTCAACTGTGCATTTAGTCAATGAGCCATTCTCCAAAAAGTTGCTGCACACTGTACAGAAGGTTCTTGCCATTCCACATAATGCAAGATGAATGTTTTATTAAGGTGGCTACAATCTCATCTGCTGAGTATACTATGTTTTCTTACACCGCCAGGCCATTAAGCCCCAAGATGAGATGATTATGTGTTGTAAGTGCTCTTTTACTAGTGTCTCTGACGCTTTTGCCAAGCTTGTAACCTAAACTGTGTGATTAATGATTACATTTCTTTAACTAGTGCACTCCATAGAGGACAGATCTCAACCAGGTATGTACAGTCAAGATGGCGGCGAAGATAACAAAAATGGGGAATTATTCATGTCATATCGTGCCTAACTTTAGTGGATCATACCATATCGGGTATGGAATTAATCTGCAGATGCTCTGATTCAAGATGAGAGCAAACTTTTCTATGGATGTCAGTTTTTGAGCCACAACAAAGGCCAAAATGTGGCCTGCATTGCTGGAAATGCCATGTCGTAACGCATATCATAAAATGGCGAGGACTGCTGAAAAGACGAAAGTCTAAGCTTTATGATAGGCTCATAAGGAATGGCGTTATAAATAGTTTTTTTTTTGTGAATCACCACAACCACGAGATGTCCTTGAGCATACAGTCATAAATGTGCACAAAAAATATTAGGCTGATGGATCCAGTAGTATGCGAGATTAGCTGCGGACAGATACACATGCGGACACACACGCACACACATACACACAACCAAACTCATGATCCCCTCCAGGCTTACGCCTGGCGGAGATAATTATGTACCAGAATTTTTACTTGGCTACTTGGGTGTCTGGAGCCTCTCAACATGAACTAGCTGTTGTTTTTGGCATGGTCACTGCTAATTATAAGTAACCTACAGAGAATGTATGATGATGAAGTGTGACAGTATATCAGTAATACACAGTGCACTGGGCATAAAACAATAAAAACAATGATGATCTTAAGCCTCAAATAAAGCCTTAATTAAATCAAATGCTGTATTAAGAACATCTGGCTGTCAGTCAATCTATCCTGTCACTTTGGCTGCTCTTACTTGTTTGCCAATTTCATTCATTTACATAAACCTGTATCAAGGCAGATTTCAGTGGCACACATTGATTATGTAGGGTTTAACATCCTCACTATTAAAGTTAAGGCCTAATAATTTAAAAACCTCTGAGCTACCCACATGGAGTAGATCAGTGATCTGCGAGCACTTCTTGAATAAACTATTCTGATTTGTAGACATCCATCAAAAAGCATTCACTCCACTTGAAATTAACAAATTTAATCCTTTTTTAATTCCCCATTCATTTATTCCAAAGTATCACCTTGGACGAAACAGCTCACTCACATATTCCACACATCAAAAACATCAATAGCTCTCTCTCGCTCTCTCTTTCATGAATGCAAGCAGGTCTGATTGAATAGAGAAATATCCTTGAGGTTTTACACACAGTTAAGAAATCAAGGGAAAAGTGAAGACCCTTTGATAATGCCAACCTGCACTTAACTGAAGCGCTTAGCAGGACATACCTTCACTGTGTGACACTGAAGGCATCTGGCTGCTTTATGATAGTCCTATGATTTTAGGATGCAACATTCAACAGCTTGCAGTCTTACTCTGCATCATTCTCCAAGCCATAGCCTACAGTCTAGGCCTAAAGCCACTGAAAGTCACTCTGGCATGGTAGTCTAAAACACATATGGCTTCTCTGTGTGTCCAGAATATCAATTCTCATCCATTACATCACAGAAACGGTATTCTATGTGGAAGAAAACTGAATCAACAAACTGCAGGCTTTTTTAAGAAGCCTTTTTCTGAATAATCATACCTCCAAATGCTGGTGGACGTTTCAGACACAGAGGAATCGCACCTTTTCTGCATCACCACACAAACCCAAACCAATCTGTCACAGTCAACCACCATCTTCAACTTTACATTGTCTCCTAGGACACAGGTTGCCATGTAATGTAGCTCATCTGGATTGTGCAACATACATGTAGTGCCCAAATGCTCTGCTACACCCTGCAAAGTGACAAATGTAATTAAAATGCACAATTACATCCATTAAAAAAAAAAAATGGCTCATTTAAAATGGATACTTAGCAAAGACACATCCAACAAGCCAGCATGCCAACATTTAACTATGCAGCAACCATTCAAAAATATTCCTTCCATGCAGATGTTCTGCATTCTAACAACCCAAAAAGGCAAATCCACCTTTACTATAATAACGGTCCTAAACCTTTTTTCCCCCAGTACCTATGCCTTTAACCTGATGCCCCGTGCCAGCACTCATCTAATGACACACACACACACTGCACAAACAGCTCCCAAAATATCGCTTATTGGGAAAAAAACTGTATTCTAGCACTCGCCCTGGCTCCAGCTCAGTAAAAGACTCTTTCCCTTGTCTTCGCTCACAGTCCCTTTTTGTCTGTCTGTGCTGTCAGTAGAGATCTCAGGCTCTGTAATCCAGTCCAGCCCACAACAGCAGCAGCGGACTGGCACTGCCTCCTGCTCCGGCTCTCCAAGCTTCATTTTCCACTATAAGACACACAACAAAAGCAAGCCTCTCTCTCTCTCTCTCTTTTTTTTTTTTTTTTTTTTTTTTTTTTGCTCCAAGACACGTCATGCAAAACCAAGAAATGCAAACCCTTGCGAGTGGGGAGGGACCGTCCGGATAAGTTGCAGGCCTTCGGTCACTTAAAAAAAAAAGATAAAGCACAAGAAGGTTTGGAGCTGACAAAATAAATCCCGCAAAGGAAAACCATAGGGTATCTCCTCCTCTCCCCAGACCCGAGCTTCAGGATCCCGGAGAAGAGGGACCGGGGCGCAGTGATATGGCGATGCCGCAGTGCCGCTTTACAGGCTGCACGCTTCCTCCTCGGCGCAAATAGTGCTGTCTCTGGACATCTAGTAGACTCCGAGCTACTAGAAAGAAACGATATAACCAGGAACACAGCTGAATCTCAACCGATATAAAGTCCGTTTACACGCCTTGTTTTTTTAAACTACGGAATAAAATGCACCCGCCTTTTTTTGTTTGCCGTATATTTTATCACAGAAATGTAATAGAAGTATGTACACAGGTACAAGTGACAAGTTTTTGTATTTAATAACGATAACGATAGCTGTGAATAAAAATAAATAACGCTACGTGTCAGTAGTGGTTGGTCAATACTTAGCATGAATGAACTTAGGCTCTATCATTAAAGCTGTTTAAAGGCGGTGATAATATGCACTTATTAACATAATTACTCAAACACACACACTAGCTGAATTGAAAAGTAAGCTAATACTCACACAAAGCTGTTGGAATATTAATTCAGCAAACTGGTGTATTCATATTTCTGTCGCAAAGGGCAACAAGTGAGCAAATAACGTGCAAAAAGCATGAATTTACATATTCATATTTATTCACTGCGTCAGTTACGGTAGCCTAGCATCATGCTAATCATATAAGTTATACACATAACTGACAGTCCTCCTCTGTCGGCTGCATGCTGGCTCAGATATCAGATTATCATTTGACTCATGAAAGCGACTGGAAACTTCTGCGCAGGGACACCCTGGGCCAACTAACTTACCTCCCCATTCAACACACACTAACAGGGAATTGGCCTTACAGTACTGTAGCAACGAATAGTAAAACATTAAATAAGCATAGCGTATTTTCAGTGTATCCGTTTGACATTTGAAGCAAATATTTACCTTGGAAAGCTGGTCCCCTGCATTGAGTTTTTTAGTCGTTCAGACCTCTGCAATTAGAAAATGACTTGCACCTGTGGACCATGTGGCTAAGTGTACCATGCAGTGTTTGTAGTGCCTATTGCATTGTAACAATATACTGTAGTATGACAAAGAAAGTGCTACTCTTGCTAGATAGAATGATTTATCTGAAAATGTGTCACATTTGAGCCAACAAGTAACCATTATCCTCAATCTATAGAATCTATCTATTGCCAGGAGTAAATGTGTTCACACCGTGCTGTTGAGTCTAGCATCAGATTGGGATTCACAATACTATAAGCACTGATGAGAGTCAGTCATGTCTATTGTTATGCAAGTGCAGCTGAAATGTAAATTTAATAATTAATTTACTTTACTAAAAGTTGATACAATTGTGATACTAAATTAAGTAGAGATTAAACATATTTTCATTATAAATTCATATGTTGATTATTTTCTCAATTCATCAATTAATTAGTTTTAGCTCAGTTTTATCTATAAAATGTCAGAATATAGTGAATAATGCCTGTTATAATTTTCAAGAGTCAAAGGTGACCTTCTTCAAATGTCTTGTTTTGTCCAACCAACAGTCCAAAACCCAAAGACGATGAGTTTACCAGCATTATATATAGTATTGTCTAGTATGATAAAGAAAAACATCATATCATTACACTTGAGGAGGGGAAACAAGCCAATGTTTGGCATTTTTCCTTCAAAAATAGCTAAAATGATTATTCGATTATCATAATAATTGCCTATTAATTTTTCTGTCAATCAATTAATTGCTAAATCATTGCAGCTCTAAAATTAACCAGGTTTTGGACAGTCAGATGGACACAAAAAAGCAATTTGAAGACATCACTATGATTTCCTAGTAATTGATGATTAAAATTTTCACTATTTCCTGACATTGTATAGACTTAAAGCTAACACAAAAAACAAGACATTATCAATAATGAAAATAATCATTAGTTGCAGCCCTATGTGAGTAGTTTCACAGTACAGTATGGGCTTTGTCATCAGTATTGAGTGCATGTCTTGTTGCAGATGTCACTCATGAAACCAGAATAACACCAACCAATATTGATTTCCAGGTCCATTAATGCCCATGGGATGAGCATTAATAGCATTGTGAACACAACAGTGTGAATTTGTATGGTAGTAGTGGTATCAATAATTATCATATGAATTAGTGGGTGAAGGAGAGGGGCACTTAATAATGGCTTGTTGAGCATACTGTTGCTGTATTGCCATAGCCTCATAACACTGATCAAATTTAAAGAGCGAGAGAAAAATGATGGTGTCAGACCTCGCATGAACAGGAGTCAGCGCTTGTTTCAGTGCGGCAATGAACTGGTCCTCTGTGAACAGGGGACCATGGGTGGGCTGTGTATTTTTAGCCTGGTTTAATGATGCAGAGGCTGAGTGGTGTGGCTCAGAGCTTGCTAAAGTGCCTCAATTCCCAGTGCCCAGTGAAACAGGGACCCCACCGGCCTGTAAGAATAATGCCAGGGGATACACATGCACTTGACCCTGTCTCATCTTCCAGGAGGAGTGTCCTTGTGACAAAGTGGCGTGGCAGGGGAGAGACGACAGCGTGGCAGCTAATTCAGCTCTCCCAGCCTCCACTCATTAGGCGGGGAAGACAAATGTGCTGCTCTACCCTCCCCTCTGCCTTGCCATAATCAGCTTTAATTACACCTTCACCCCAACTTTCCTCTGCCTCCACAGCTTCATTCACTGTCACACAACACTCTGGATCTTGGGATATAAAATCTGCTGAACTATGAAAATAGGAGGGTCTTTTTTGGCACCAAGGGAAATGTATGATTTCTCATATATATTAAGCACGTTGATTAGTGATTAAGAAGAAGCTATCAGGTCATTTAAGTGGACACGTTAACAGTACCGCTAACGTCCAGCTTCCACAACTCTCAAAACAACAAGAATCAAAGCTAATCTTTTCCAAATGTAGCTTTTCCAGCCAGCTATAATAACGGTCCCTTGACTCCCGTCTGTGAATAGGGTAAAGGTCAATCACTGGGCTTTCAACAATGGAAAACACAACCTCGTGGAGAAAAATAAACTGAAAAGAGCAGATATTTTCTGTGTTCGAAAATACACATACCTAAAATATAGTGATAAGCCAACACATCCTATCAGGCTTTTATAAAGATTGTCAGAAATTTTATGGTGCAGGTATTTTCCACACACCATGCAAGCCTGAAAAGAGCTCATAATAGGATGAAGCCTTTGGGAGAAGTCAATCACAGGCCAGCCATTCTGTAACCGGTGTTACCTTGGGAAGAAACAAAACGTGTTTACAGTACTTATTTATCTTTAATTGCCAAATCAGAACCCAACGCTTTGCTCCCTCTTTTTCCTCTTCAGCATTTAGCTCAGACAGACAGATGGTGGTAATTAGAGAATCAAATTCACAAAACAGAAACATACACATCCCCACATTCTCCCACACCTGTCTGTTACTATCTTTTTACCTTTATCTTATTTGTGTTCATCTTCAACATTATTATCGCTACTTCTCAGGAAAGAGACTCAAGTGGGATGTAATGACACTATGCTTGTGGGAGGTTTAATATTCATCATTAATGACTTGTCCCTAAAGGCCTAACAAGTGGTTAATGCCCTCAAAGTGCAAGTTAATACATGACAAGCGCATGTCATATTCATAGCTAAATTGTGGCACATGACCCTCCTGTTCAAAAGATGACCTACATTATGAATAGTGTCATTGTGTCCCCAGTGTCAGACTGAAGACAGAAGCAGCATGTGCAGGACTACAGAATAACGTGACAATACATTTGACTGGAAAGATGAAACTGTCCTTAAAGCAGAAATGTGAAAGAGAATGATTGATTAAACAAGATCAATATGAGTAAGGCTTGCACCTGTAATAATGACAGAAAAGCCTCTCTGGTCATAATGTATAGGGCCTGTCAAAATCCTCTTAGCTCATGGTTCTTTAGCCGGCTCGCACAATCAATCACTGCTGACTATTTGGGTATTTGATAAGACCAACATTTACCATCAGAGAAATGAGGACAGGGCAGTGGAAATGTACTGATTGTGTACGATGATCAAATCAAGGTAAATTACAATACACCCGTTGCTATGGGGATGCCATTGTGACAATATATCTATTTGTTTATCACGTATGAAATGTATAGCAGATACACCTGCATGTATCAAGAGCTAAACATCAAACAATAAGAATGTTTCCCTTGGATGTTTTCATATATGAGGACACATCAATCGACTTTGGAATGAATTCTATGTCTAATAGGCCTTTTTCACTGAAGACATTTTGACATGTCACAGTAGGAAAAGCACAGATGTAAATAATAAAATGAATGATTGTTAAATTCCATTTCACTGCTTCAGTTTTAGGGTCTTGGTATGTTGCGTGCTGCCTCTGTCACGCTGTCATGGTTTACTGGGATACTTACAGAGTGCAGCCATTGTTAATGCCGTTAGTAACAACTACAACAAATCCAAATATCTGCAGTGAAAAAGGTCTATTGATAACGTAAAGAAACAAACAACTAGTCAGCTCTCACAAGGTTTTCTAAGTCTCAGAATAAAGTGTAGCACAAGAATATTTAATGTATACTATTCAACAGCTGAATTGTTTCGTTTTAAATACATGCAAGCCAGGGTTTGATGTCAGTTGTTCTGAAGGTCTCTCCGTGAACTCTCCCTCATTTAAAATGCCAAGGATGACCTTTCACTGCATGTTTCAGCTCTAAGAGGAGATCATTTACTCATGTATGCTTTATTTCAGTAGAGGAGTTGATGCACTTAAGCTGTTATTTTTTTCTCTCTCCGGCTCAGAGGAGTACTGTAATTTTCCAAATCTGTCATCTGTGCAAATAAACGAAAATCGCTTCCAAATATAACCTCATGGAAAATATATAAAAAGGAGATGGAAACAGAAAATAACACAAAGCCGACATGCCTCTATGTTTACCTTGTGCAGTGTGGAACCAAAAGAAAAGGCTGCAGATAAGTTCTTTGAATGGCAACAAAGAGTATTGAAAATGATGGCTGACCTACTAAAACAACAACAACATATCTTAAACTAATGATGATGTCAGATATGTACACACTGCAAACAAAACACAGCAATCTCTTCATCTGAACAGCACATCTACTGTACAGCGCAATAACAGAAACCTCCAGCCCTGACTGCTTCATGAGACAACAAGTTCAACATCCAGTTCAGCCACTCGAGGTAAAAGAGAATGATTTTCACTGGCTTTACTTGTATTAAGTACGACTGGGGCCTGATAGAAGCATGTGGTTTCAATTCCAACATAAATGAAGTCATGGAGGGTCTTCAGAGAGACTGCGAGGTCGGGGGATGTGTTGCAGTATTTCTGCTATTACAATGTAAAATTCATGAATAATAAAGGTTTCAAATTAAAGCTCGAGTCTCACTTGCTCGTACTGCCTGGTGTGTCAATTATTCCTTGGACATGGATCACTTGCTCTGCCTTCTGTTCTTATTTCTTCAGCTCGCGCTGTAAATATGAACTACACACTCATTTTTTTCCATTAACATCACCAATAACAAGAAGTTTGCAATTCTTTTTTCTTTATTACCATAGATATTGGGATTTCTGTTGGGTTCTCATTGACATAAGTCACATTACTGCTGGGCAAGTGTCCTCCTGCATGCTCAAACATAGAGTCTCAGACTGCAACCAGTGTCTACTGAACCTTTCCACGCCTCATCCCTGATCCCACTTTGCAGATTGCACGACACAGAAAGCCTAACATATAGTAATATCCTGTGTCCTTTTGTTAACCTTGGACTCCCCCCCGCCCCTCCTCCATATATACAGAGGTAGACTTCAGAAATCAGACTAATTGTGTTGTTTTTTTCTTTTTTTTAAACTTTTAAATAAAAATACAGACTGTATATTTCATCTTCCCGGAGAGAGAGAGAGAGTGGTTGGTTAAGCCATAGAGAGGGGACGGTGTGTGTGACTGTGTGTGTGTGTGTGGGCAGGGGGTCTCTCTGGAACGGGAGGCAGGGATATTTTCCAATTACTCTGCCCCTTCTCCCTCCCATCTCACAAGGCAGGGGAGGCAAAGTCGAACTCATTTATTAGTATTAGGGGCTTGTTCCCCCCCTCCCAGGCAGCCCTCCTCCTCTCTCCCCTGCAGCAACCGTGCAATGCACACAAGATCACCCTAATAGAATTTGTAAGCCTCCAAATGAAGTGGATTGTAAAAGACAAAATGACATGAGAAATGTTTTTTTTTTTTTTTTTCCTTTTGGGGTGGGGATTCCTGTGGGGAGCAGTGGATGAGCGGAGGTGGCAAAGTGACAGGAAAAGGAGAGAGTAGGAGGGAGGTGAATACACTATGACTCCATTTGATTCTCATTTATCTCCTACTGCAACGAGTTGCCGGCTTGTATTATTGGAGATGAGTCGTTTTACAGTCATTAATTTACTGGCCCACCTACTGGAGAAGTCTATTATGGAAGGAGCCGGCGTCATCAGAATGGAACCTCAGGGGTGACTGTGCTTTTACAACATGTGTTTCATTAGGTGCCCATAAACACACAACGTAATATAAATATGGAAACTGTTAGCCGTGATAAAAACAGTGGCCTATGCAACAACTGTGTGGTCTCACGAATAACACAGACTAGCAGGGAGCCCCCGGGGATAAAACTTGTAATGCTCATGTTTTCTATTTCCATAATGGAGAGGCATTGTTCCCGAGGATTTGGACAGATTATGAGGATCAGAAGGATGATCTCTCTGCAGTATACTCTTCTTCTCAGGATTTTATTTGGTGGCAGAATGAGACAGTATGCCATCGAAAGGACACCAAATGTCAGAAAGAAACAAACAAATGTAAACAATGTAAATAGAAACAATATGAAACAATGGTCTGATCCATCACCACATACTTGCATCTTTCAAATTCAATAAACTAATGGTAGAAAAAAATACAACAAAACTACAACTTAAGCTCCTCATACTTCATACATCATTTATTGTTTGAAAGAAACTTGGTATTCCCTTTATGAAAACCCCAGAAAGCATGGGGTAATCCACAATAAAGTTAAATTAGATTGTGTTAGTCATGAAATAATATAGTTTAGGTTATGTGTACATTTCCTGAGAGACTCACCTGTGACATCAAACCAGAGAGCTATTGCATGGGCTACAAATACGCATACCTTTGCACAAAAAGAATACCCAGAGAATACACTTTCTGTAGATGCACAATTTGATTTGAGAAACACATATTGCTCAAATAACACTACGCTTTGAATATGATGTATATAATATGTAGTCTGTGAGTATCTCTCTACAAACTACAGCACATAACAGTGAAATTATATTCCTGTTCTGCATCTCTGCCCTCAGTGGTTCTGCCATTATGAGCAGAAGGATTTCAAATCCAAGCACACAACAAACAGCGGCCACATCTCATAAGGCCAAATAATGCCAAAGTTTTAAAACTGAAGGTTTCCAAGTGATTTTGTTCATTTTCCTTGTCAATTTTAAGTTATCAAGATTAACAGAATAAAATAATCTTCACAATCATACTTGCACATAATCCCTGCACCATAACTAAACCCCACAATTAAAAGCGGATTATTAAGGGTAACACTTGTTTGGTTCTGGCAAAACTTTTTTTTACATGGCAAATCATTTCCCTTTGCTCAAATTCCCATGAGACTGTGCAGAATTCATGCTTTTGGTGAAGCTCCATCTGTACTAGCTCAGCCTGTCTCAGACTCCATCTCCTCCATATGCCAGCTGCTGAAAATATCTCTGTCTCAACAGGGCTGGTTTGCTGCATGCTGCAGTGTGGATGAGCTACTCTCAAGGCATGCTTTCTTTTTTTTTTATTGAGATAAATCACAACTCTGTGATGTATTTACAACTTTAGGCTCCTTCCTGATGCAGCAGGATGCCGATGGCTGTTGTCGTGGCAATTTACCTCTTGCACTTGACTTCAATGAGGAAAGAGACAACTCTCGATATAGTATTGTCACACTTTCTTTAATACTCAGAGCATGGCACACTTACTCAATACAGACACAAGCTGCTCTAGAGGGGTGAGCTTTGAACAGTGGGGCAAATACTTCTTAATCTGTTTCGCACCAACCTCTAGGAGTTGTTGTGACTGTTCTATGCATGATTATACCCAAACAGACATGGCAGGATCTGTTTCAGAATAAACAGATGTTCTTTGTTTCTTTTTCACTCAGGAACACACTGTTCAGATGCACAAACATGATTTCTATGACTATCACTGAGCATTTAAACCTTTCACAAGTTCACACAAGCATTCATACATATTCATACAATCATCTCCCTCACAGTTCCCCCTTTTGATTATTCTTAATCAATAAAGTCGGAAATGATTGTAGGCTGAATTCATAAGGAATTAGATTTTGGTTTATATAACATCCTCATCATTGTATGGCAGTTCTTGCAGAGCCATTTGTTTAATGGAGTGCATATTGAGTGATCACTCTGATGAGCATGGATCTGAAAATAGGCACTATACAGGTAGCACAGCAACCAAGAATAAGGAATACAGTCATTACAATTAGGACAATATTCGTGAGAGTGGATTTCCAGGTAGTCAACCATGATGTCAGCCAGTCCTGTTTGTCTGTGATCACGGCTGCCTGCATAGCTCTAGCCAGAGCTGCCATGTTGCAAATACCTGATTGAATAGCTTGCCCATTGTCATCATTAGCTGGGATAAAGGTACAGCATGATGTCCCAATAATAGCACATACACTTCCCTGTGCAGCAGCAGTTTGGTCTAGAGCCATGCGATTTTGCATTGCCGTCAGTCTGAGGGCTCCCAATTAATCACTAATTGCTGCATCTGTGGCTATAGTGACGTTGACAAAAGACATGAACCTTAATATATTGTTTGCTACTCCCATCCAGGGGAACAATCCTCGAGCTAGTAATTTGTAGTCTTCTGGAACGTCAGAACCCCATATTGAATTGTGTGGCACAAATTCAATCAACCTCCTCTTTTGTGTATTTTGGTCAGTTTGGGTTTGGGCCGTGAGAGTATATGTAGAATCAGCTAAGGTTACCAAAGTGCACCACCCACCCCAGTTACTTGGGAAAGTTGTGTAAATGTCATGACCACATAACCCATGTGCCTGCCAGTACTCTAGATGCCTGAACAATTTGCAGTAGAATGTTTACCTGTGGACAGGGAGTTTGGATATGGAATACACCATGTTGCACTCTTTGCACATGCGTTCAGTCGTTGATTGTGGTTGAGTCTACATGAGCTACTCTGTAAACACAGGAGACATCGTGTCTCATTCTTGTAGGGGCAGTGACAGTAGATTTGTTGGTATTGTACTTTGGTTACTGTACCATGTTTGGGCATTAATATTTTGAAAAGCATTATTCCTAGCCTCACCAAACTTAGCAGCATGGAAGACAAACATCTTCTCAGTATGGCTGAACCATTACCATTAAAAGTTTGTACTGCATGCCTCTTGATTTTCTAAAAGGCCCCAGATTTGGAAAAAAAGTGCAAAATTCCTATACAAAAGTCATATTTATGGTATTATAAACCCATTTTTTGCAACCATATGGTATCAGTCATTAATTTTTCTTCAAATACAATCTTATATTAATTTTGTGCCAATATTTGAGGTCTCTACCACTAATGGACATGAAGATATTATAAATAAAGCTTTTTTCGGTCATTTTCATAGGATCAAAAATGGTATGTGAGGAAGCTTGTGGGAACATGAAAATGTGTGTGGAAATAGCTTAATGTATGGTCATTTAGTGTATAAAGTGCCAGTGTCCTTCCATGTTCCCTTCATAGATAAATATACATACTTAAAGGCATTGTTTTAACTCTAAGAAGAAAAAAAAGTCCATAATGAAGAAGCAGGGTTTTCCCTTATTATCTGTACCTATGTGTGTCCCAGCCTCTGAAATATTGATTGGAGTAAAGAAATATATGTCTTCTGTAGGCTCATTTTACTATAGGTCATTAATGCAAGCTATATTCTTTACTATCAGGGCATATAGCTTTCTAACATGCACACTGTAAAACTACATTTATAACACATCCAATCTTTTATGTGGAAACACATTTAGATACTCCCACTGGAGCTTGAAAGGGCTATTTAGGATACCACTTATTCCTCCTCATACCAGAGGTTTAGCAAAATATTTCACTTATTTTCAATATCCAGGACCTTACTGGAGACACAATTCCCATCTCAAATGCCCTTTATTCCAATGAACATACTGAAAACATGTTTATCCTTTATTTCTTACAACTCCTACGACACAGGAATTCTGTGATAGGTACAGTGTTGAAGCAAATCAATGCCCAAATATTCTGACAGTTGACAATGACACTGCTGATTTCTCTCAGCTGTGCTGTGCTCCCTGCTGATGCATCTGCTTTACCTATGGGGAAAACTTCAACCCATTTTGAGAACATGTCAACCATTACAAGACAATATTTCTTCCCTTTGCATGGAGTTAGTCTGATGAAATCTATCTGCAAGTGATTGAACAGTTGGTCAGAGGCTGGATGACTGGAGGTTTGTGTTTCATGCCCTCTTGTTATATTGTGTTTTAAACAAACCAAACATTTTGAGCAATTTTTCTTGAGTAATTTGTAAAGCCTCTAGTTTGTTTACTCCATCCACCACCCCCCTTTTGACACATGGTCCTTCCTATTTGCCAACGTAGCACAGAAAGGAAACAAACATTTAGGCAAGCATGGACGCCTGACCTGAGATTGCCACACATTACACATATGTACACTTAGCCTATTTCCAAGCTGTCTTCTCTGTGTCAGAGGCATGGCCTTGCGCTTCTGCCTTTTTGTGAGAGAGGCAAGAGGAGTTATCAGTGTGCTGTGACATTTGTAGCAGGACTTCCTGCTTTGCTTTTTGTTTCACCGCAGAGTCTGCTCTTGCATTTCCCTGCGAAACAGAGTCAGTGTTGTTAGTGTGAGCATCACATTCAAAGACAGCAACCTTAGCGAGGAGTAGAATACATGTTAGCAAGTTATGGATTAAAGGTCCATGTGAGATGGGTTTTCCTGTGGAAGTTAAAAATCCTCTCATTTTCTATAATGTACCAAAATCACGTTGTACTGCGAATGTGTACCTGCTATCTGTATATACAGTTAATGTGTTGTCTTTTGCTAGTATGCAAGCTCATGTGAGAATGCAAAAAGTTCTGCAAATTGAGCTGACAGATGGTTTTGTAAACTTGCAGCTTCAATTATGTCATGGTCACTTACCACTGCATAACCAACCTCATTTTTACTAGTGTCAACATTCCTTCTAGCTGAGCAATCAACATACCAAACGCAGTCAGAGTTAGGGAGAGGCATGTTCCCAAGATCATCATGTGGGCTGCAAGCCTGTGTTACAGCAGCCAGACAGTCATGAGGGTCCCCATTGTCTTCCATTGGCAGGAGCATTGCCGGATCAAACACTGTGCAACGCTTGACCTCCACATTAGGCAGCGATAACAGAATATTGTTATACCTCAACCATCTCGGAGATGACAGGTGTGAGGTTTTCTGTTTTAACAAAATGGAGGTCAACACATGGGGAACTAACAGGGTTAAATTTTGATAACCCATAATGTCATATGATCTTTTCTGCTGCAGCCACAGCCCTCAGACAGAGGGGAATTCCCAAAGACACACTGTCTAATTTTGAAGAGAATGTGCTATTGGACATTGCTTCCCTCCATCATGTTCTTGCAGCAATACAGATGTCATAAAGTTCCCTTTCTGGTCAACAGTCTGAATAAAAGGTTTGTTTGGGTCTGGTAAAGTAGGTGTGGATGTGAGAGCCTGCTTCAGTCGTATGAATGCTGTCTCTGAATGTGGGGACTTAGTTACTAGGTCGGTTGGTTTGAGGCCATGACCATGCATTATGGCTAGGAGTGGAGCTTCCAGTGAGGCATAATCACAGATCCACGGTCTGCAGTAGCCTGTCATGCCTAAAAATGACATCAATTGGCATTTAGTTTTCGGTTTTGGAATTTTTAGGATAGCCTCCTCTCTTATAGGGCTCAGGGATTTGCCCTTCTCTGAGACCTAATGCCCAAGGAATGTCACTGTGTGTATTACAAACTGCAATTTAGATAGGCTAGCCTTGTGACCTTGTTTTGCCAAATATTTCAGCAGTGTCACTGTGTCAGTTTTCCATGCTTCCTCAGTAGGTGAACAGATCTTTAGGTCGTCTTCATACTGTATCAAAACACTACCTGTGGGTAAACTCAAATCCTCTAAGTTCTGATGTAACACTTGTGAGTATACAGTTGGCAAGTCAACAAAACCCTGGGGAATGCAAGATCACATAATGGTTTTACCTTACCATGTGAATGCAAACCACATTTGTAAGTCTGGATGTACTGGAACACTTAAAAATGCATTAGACAGATCTACTACTGAAAACCACTTGCTATCAGCAGGAACCTGTGACAGTATGGTGTGAGGATTAGGAACAACAGAGGCACGCACATTAACTGCTGCTTCAACGGCTCGTAAATCTAGCACAAACCACCAATCGGTAGACTGACCCTCTGGTAATATCTTTTTGACCGTAAAAATAGGGGTTCTGACATGCGAGTCAGGACATGGCAGAATCACTCCTGCTGACAGCAAGCTATTGAACACTGGTGTGATCCCCTCAGCAGCCTCCAGTTTTAGTGGGTATTGTGGTTTACACAGTCGGTAAGTGCTTTTAGGTGTCACTCGGAGGGGCAATGCCCCCTTCACTAACCCTACATCATATTTGCTGTTACCCCACAGACTGTTTGGTACATCTTTTAGTTCTAGTGAATTTATTGTCATCTGGAGAAACACAGATTCGAATTTGAGGTTATTACTCTGAGTTAAATGTACAGATCTCACCCCAGTGAACGAACTCACAAATGAGCATCTGTATGTTTTTTTCAAGCATGAGTATTGCACTCCTTCTCCCTTGTTTATCCATTTGAGTTCTGATGAGCACTCCATTATCCACAGGCCTAAATCTTTCCATTTCCTGTGAGGAGATTTGGCCAGTGACACATGTGGGTATGACCAGTGGACATGGAAGAATTTAGTGACCTCAATGGTCATGTTTACTGACAATACACACATTTCATCATTCTAATATAATATACTACAGATTAAAAAATCACTTTACTGCCCCTTTCTGAATCAATTATTTTCAAAATCTGTTTCCCCGGTTTCGCTCACCCTGGCTGTGTTGGTCAGCTGGTTTCATAAACATGTGGGAGTCAGACATCAGTGTGTGTACTGCTGATAATAGTTCTGAGGCAATAGACCGTGGACCGGTTGACATCAGGTCCCAGTGGCAGATGTATAGGGGCTGGCTTTGTCCCATTTGCTCAAATTGGCCCATGTTTGGTTGTTGCCTGGTTACCTTTATGCTCTCTTTGGTGCAATACAGAATTAACCCTAGAGCACACATTAAATCTCTTGCCAGCAAATTTACCAGGCAGCATTTGGAGAACAGAAAAGAGTGCTTGAGTGTATCTGTCACTTGTAGTGACTCTTAAAGGGGTAGTATATATCTCTTTCACTGTTGTGTCTGCTACTCGTACAGTATAAATATATCTACTGCTCAATTAGGAGGAATTAGAAAATCACTGTTTTATTCCTGATACTGTTGCCCCAGAATCTACCAGAAACGTGATATCTCTATCCCATATTAAAGTTATTTGTGGCATTACCTCAGAACTAGGCAGTTTTGAAATGTTTGTCATTTGAATGTGTTTTGTATATCACTAGAAGTGTTCGCCTCCTCTGCCTCTGCCGCTAGTCATGCCTCATCATCGGAGTACTAGTCCCCCTGTGGATGGGTCACCGTCACCTGTCTCGGAGGTTGTCTGCCTCTGCGTCTCTGTCGATTTTCTTGTGGACAGTCTCTGACCCAATGATCTAGGCCTCCACAATTCCAGCGAGCCTCTTTGTTTCTGCCAGGAGGCCCTCTGGAGGATGCATGGCTCCTGGAAGATCTGTCTCATCCTCAACCTCTGTCCCGTCCCCACTGTGTTGGGTGGATGGCCTCTAACTGGGCCATGTGGAGTCTGTCAGTTAATTTTTCTTTGCTCCGAGATACTCTTGCTGCTGCTCATGGCTGGATTTTTTCAGCATGGATAGCATGGTCTTGTATTGTGTTTAAGCAACCTCTCTCCCACACAATGCAGTGTTTCTTTACTTGATGGCTGATATCCTCATTCATGCCATCTAGGAAACAAGTCTTCAGTTGTTGTTTCCAGGGTGTATCTTGCTGTGGGTCATCTGGTTTCTGCATGCCACTGTTGTCTATGAAAACCTTTGTCAGTCTTACGAGGTAATCAGTGATGGGCTTTGTTGTTGTTGTTTTCACGCCTTTATAGGATCTCAGCGCATGGTCATTTGGAAAGTGTTTCTTAGTCTCTCACACAATCCATCAACAGCCGTTTTGTATTTGGCATCAACCAGTGTTGGTTCTGCCATAGCAGTTCTGCCATAGCATAGATCTCAGTTCATGCAGGGTGGGCTTGTATTGTTCGATGATTTGCCACAGGACAATTACATATTCCTGGCCCCGTTGACTGCATATGTCAGAGAGTTTGCTTGCTACAAAGGCCATCTTTGCTGGTCCAAGGGCACCAGACATACATTATTTCTCTACCGTCTTCTCTGGGGTTGGGGACCTCTATCATGGGCATCGTAAGGATTTTTCCCCTTTCTCTGCTCCTGGTGTGTTTGGTGTGTGTTCTGACAGAGTTTCTTGGGCTGAGTCTGTACAATATGGAGGATGTGGTGAAGATGGAAGTCAGATGAGGCTAAATGGCTCAAGCCAACAGTTAGAGTAAGGTATGATTGGGAGCTGTCATTTTCCAGACACACTGTAGGCTCAGTATCTTATTAAGCTATAGAATTATTAATCATCATCTGACTAAGCAAAAACAGGAAAGGAAGAAGACAAAATGTACACTGTGCAGATATACAGTACATAGCGGATATTCATAAAAATACACACAGGCTGTGTGTATGAACACACACACACACACACGCACACGCACACACACACGCACACACACACACACACAAATGCACTCTCCCACTTTAACTTCCTGAACATTTGTTCAAACTGTTCAAGATGCATTGGCAAGCAATTACTGAAAAATTGCTAAAGACATCATGAAACATAAATCCTTCATGAGAGTGGAATCGACAGTAGAGCAGAGAAAAACTATTACATACAAAGCATGCTGTGTGGGAGAGACAAAAAGGAGTCATGAATAGTTTAAGCTCCAGTACTGACAAATACAGATCATTACAGTTCAATCAACAGAGTCTATCTCAGTAATAAGATGGATTCCAGTCATTTTATCCTGTCTATTTAACCTTTTAAAGGTTTCAGAGGAGCTCTAATTTTACCGGTAACATCAAAATCAATCAAATCATCTCATATGAATAGATGAGAAAAACTGGCAAGGAAACATTTGTTTTCATCTATCTTTTTATGGCAGAAAGGAGTTATTTATTCTGAAGGTGAGGCACCTTAGAGTTATGCTGTAAGAGAGTCAAGTTTCTTTGACCTTGCTGTCTGTCTGAGTGAACCGGTACACGGTTCACAGGTTTTGTTTCTGCTGGCTAGGTAGACACTGCAACGCCTGAAAAGCCTCTCTGCACCGAACCAAGCGTGGAATTCTCAAATCAAATGAAAAATTACTCTCATAACCATGGCGTCATCTGCTCAAATGCACCACACAAGCTAAAACGGCTGACGACGCAGCTGTAGTATCATGCACAAGAGTCTTGACCAGTTTTTCTTCTTAAAGTAAGTAGATTACTCATGATAATGGCCTCAGCCTGAGAAAACAAGGGACGACGCTGACACCCACTCAAGCAAAACTGCAAAAGAATACAAAATCAGTACAAATCCACACTATTACAAGTAAAAAAACATGGGGCTCTTTTTTTTTTTTTTTTTTTTTACAAATGTTTATTTTTGATAACACAATATTAGCTGTAAAAGAACAACATCTCAAGGGCATGAATGCTTATCTGACAACATGTGTTTACATGTAGTATATAGTGAACTACTGACTGCCACTGGCAAGAAAAAAATCTAAAATCTAAAAAAAATCTGATTTATGTTCTAAATAAAATGAATTACTTAGAATGCCATTTTAGGTGGATCTCTCTTCAACTTCAACTTGAATACACCGTTTAACTGTTCTCATAAGTAAATTAAAAGTGGCTATATTTGCATGGTTGATTCCATGATCATGAGATCACAATCCTATTACTCCTTATCTTGAGATATTAGATTTTCTCAAGGAGATGAATAATTAAGCTAATTTAGTCGAGACAACAACTTGCAGAAGCCTTCAGTTCAAGTACATTTTGAATGTGATAGAAAGGCACCGAGCAGCTTCTGCGTGTGATGGAATTTGATGAAAGCAAAAATCTAATTCATTGATCATTGCTGGTCTCTCCTTTGTGTGACATTGTCTGTCACCACTTACATTTAAGTCCAATAAACTCAGCTAAGGATGACTGTGCTCTGACACACTGTCACAGGAAAACATGACAATTACCTAAGTTCTCATTTTACAATTATATAATCACGACATGCAATAAAGCTGTGATCAAAATAAAGCTAATGTTGTCTTGAAATGATAACTTAATTAGTTATGATCTTGAAGAAAGTGTTTGATGTCTCTTGACGATGACCTAATTATTTCATTGTTAAAAAAGAAAAATACTAACTAACAGTGTTGTATTGATGGCGGCGGGTATCTTTTCCTATTACACTGTGCCAGTTTGCCGATGTGAAGCTTCTGTCTGAGCAATAGTTTAAAATATATTCAGTTCCACATGAAAACCTGCACTGAAATCATTTTAATGGGGATTCTAATGAGTTCTATTAACATTTAGCACAAGGTCTGGCTTTTTGAATTTGCACTGGGCAAATTTGAATATTATGTTACCAAGGCAAATTAAAGTCTATTAAGCAGTTTTGACTCCTTAAAAACACACTGAGGGTTGCCATGGCAATCTGCCTCAGATCTTATGTAAAGTATACTGTCTGTCTTTATGCTTTTTTATCTCGGAGCTTGCAGGTTGTGATCACACACAGCTTGTAATTACAAGCGTCTCACAGGCCTAGAGGTAATGGGATACTTGTGAAGGCTTTGATGAGGCCGTATGGTATAATGAATCCACTGAGGAGGGTGAGAGCATTGATTGTTGGCCTGCTATATCTTGACACATACATTAGAACCCTATTTGATAGAAGTGCTGGAAATAGCTCTGAATGGCACACTACAAAATAAATTGATAGACTACTTGTGACAGATGGATAGTGAAGTGGTCCAATCTGGCAAAGAGACTAGAAATACTGCAGGTTGCTCTTTTGCCTGCCAGACTCAAAGTGCAGTTCAAGTCTTAAGCAGTGCAGATCCCAGCCCAGATGAGGATGAGTAACCCTGTATGACATTATTAATAAACCATCCATCCAGCTATTGCCGTTTCATACTTTTCGAGGAGTGATGTGGATTATTAGATTCCATAAAATCTTTTGCCTACAGTTCCAAATCCAGCTCTCTTACCTTTGTGACTGGACTGAATATCAGCAAGGGAAATTGTATAATACCCTGCAGCCGAGAGGCTGTTCTGTATCCATTTGATATCCTGTAACACCATGTAAAAGTCATTTGAACTCTGTGAAATCTCAATGGGTATGTCCACCCATATGTACAATAGGGAGGGCGAATCATTTGAGCTCAGCACTGAACAATGGATCTCAGGAGAAGTGTAGGAGACAAAGCTAAGCGCCGGTTGCTTAACATATTAATGAGAATCATGCTTAAATACTGTGAGCATACCATTAGTCACACACATTATAATTCTCCCAACCACATTTATCGGAGCCAACGGAAATCTATATCCCGCTGTTCTTTTAATTGCTCTAGTTGAAGAGATTCCTCCAACCTGCTTGTAAGGTCAATGGCACAGCTGTCAGAGAGAGTTTAAGTGACTTGAGCAATTCACATTTAAGAGCCAAGTAGTAAGAAAAGTGGATGATTTTGTCATTTACAATCAAAACGCTATCAAAACACTTGTAATTTACAAACATCTGTTTATCAGGGTACAAAATAATCAGAAAATGGAAATTAAACAAGGAAATACTCAGAAGAGTTATTTGGTTTGATGGCTCTGCTGTCCATGTGCAGACAGAGGCAGAATTTTACACTGGATTCTTCCAGCAGCTGCTTCATTTTTATGTGAAATGAATACCAACAAGCAACCTGTTTGACGATCCTATCAGTACACACTTCTTTCAATGTCTGTGTAGTCTATTCTCCACCAACTATGTTTAATGTTCCAACAGTGTGGACAGTGTAAGAAATAAATGTTTTATTATATGTTTCAAGGTAAGAATTATGTGTTGACCGGCACATTTGGGAACTGATTTCTTTTTAGGCTTTATTTTAAAAGCAAAAAGTTAGTTACTTGGTTTTAAAGTGAGTTGTAGGAAGCACTTCATATATTTATGTAAGGAAGTTCTCATTTTATTTTATGTGGGCAAATCTTTGAGTTAGACGACCCCTTTCACTATTATATTGTTTGGAATTTACAACACACTGGATTGCAAATGGAACAATTACTCTGAGTTTAAAGTGCTGAGTTTCAGCTGTAATTTAGTATTTTGAAGATATTTGGAGGGCATGCATACAAAGAGCTACAATTTTTACACAATCCATTGGATATATCTTTTCTGTTTACCTACAGAGTGACCCTTGTGCTCAGTATGAAAAAAGCACACTTGTATGCATGTATCCATTTACCCCACCACATGTGTGCTGGCAGTGTATTTCCTTCTCCTAGGTTATGACTACAGCTCCATGTGATTGCAGCTACAGCGATGGGCCACAAGGCCCAGTGTAAAGCCATACATCATGCCACTTCAACTGAGAGGGGGGTTGTCAGGATGGAGTGTGTGAAAGACTTTCTGTCTGATGTACACTATCTGGAAGAAAATACAGCAGCATGTGAAGAATAAGAGCAGAGAGCCTGAGGAAATTAGCAATAGAAGGGTTGAGTATGGAAGGAAGAGAATGATCAACAAGGGAAAAAGATCAGTGTTGGATTAAGATCAGAAGAAGATTACAGTGTGATTACCGTGACATCAAGCATTACTATTACCACAGCCTCGACAAGGCAGCCTGAGTAATCAAAGGATCTGCAGTTTTAATGTATAAGCTTAAGAAACCACTGATCAGTGAGATAAAAGAAGGGTGGTAGCTGTTAGACAAGTGTAATGAACTCTTTTCACTCACTGTCACACCAAGCGCTTTCTCTAGCTTCAGCTTTCATACACTGCACAGTTTGAAATATAGGATCAGACTTCCTCCACGGGCACATCTACACTCCCCCACCCTCCGACACCCTCCCCACACACACACTTTATGTCCATCCTGACAAATAAGCAGAGGTGAGATTTTCTATTTCCCTTCCCATTCTCAGCCCGTCCTCTGCCAGATGACAAGATGTAAGTCATGTTTTATTCAGTTTCATCCATGTCCTTGAGCAGAGCAGGAGCCTGAGCCTGAGCAGACAGAAACACAAGCAAGACAGCTTCATTTTGTTCAAGAAAAAGAGAGAGAAAGGGGAAAAAAAAGACAAGATTTGGCTGGTATGCGGTGCTCATTCTTTCAGTCCTTGAGCAATGATGCACTGGCGTTGTTTAAAGAAGGCATTCGCATAGACCTGCCAGTGATGAATTGCACTGTCAGTGTCGATGAAATGAGAATTGAAACCTTTCTCTGAAAAAAAAAAATCTACTGCCATGGCACGTAAAAACTACAAGTATAGTAAGTTCTCCTGAAATGTCTTGATGCTGATTATAACCCGCTGAACATGGAGGATTTTAATAGAAGAAGAAATGTGAGGACAAACACAGAAACATAAAAAAGCTTTACTTAAAAGTAAGTCTGTAAGAACATGAGTAATGCTGGGTTTGGGGGTTTGGCTTCTACACCTTGTTTGTATGCAGTGTGTGTGTGTGTGCATGTGTGTGTGTGTCATTGTAAGGATTCAGGGAGAACGAGAGAATTGCATGCTATCATAACCAAGCGGCTGTCAAATTATCCCTTCATTGCAATTACATTGCCATGCATTTCACTGCTTGTCTGTTAAGCAACAGCCCGCTGTCTCCTGTCAAACCTTAGCCCACCCCCACCTCCCCACCACTCCCACCCTCCCCCCCATGCGTTACAGCGCTACGGCTATAGTCCAATGAGCCAGGTGTGTGTGTGTGTGTGTGTGTGTGTTAACGACACAGCCCTGCTAATGTAATGAGCTATGTCAGAGAGAGATAGCGGCAGAGAGAGAAGGGTGGGAGGAGTGACAAGAGTAGGGAACAAAGCAGCAGGAAGGAGGCCAGGTTTCTCAGTATATCCAAGCTCATCCATATTGTTGGTAGATGTTGCATCACTATGGAGCAGAGAAAGAAGAATAGCATCTTTGGAACTGTCAAAACTAGAGCTTTGTTTGGGAAGTGAAGGCTTATAAAAATCTATTCTGCAAAGCACAATAGGAGAATTTCAACACAACGCAAAGTAGAAGCGGTTTCTTTTAACATCCCTTTAACACACTTCACAGGGTACTGGTGTTCGACAGTTCAGTGTTGCTTGGGAAGTCATTTTGGCAGCCACTGATGTCTGGGATAAGTTTCATAAACATCTCTGACTACACACCCAAGCTGTGAAAGAAAAGGACCACCACGTCTCTGCCAAGCCAACCATGTGTCAATTTGTCCCTGTCCTTTTTTTGCTGAGCTCATGTTCTGATTCATGTCAACAACCTGCTGGGAGCTAAATGAAAAGGTGACTGTTGCCCTTGTCTATTCAGTGTAGAGACCTCTGCTTTAATAGGGTGAGCTGACAACACTTTTTTGCCCGTCATCAAGGCAAAAAGTGAAGACGACGTTGACCCTGGACACTGCAAGTGCTGTGAGAATAAAAAATAAACTGGAGATAAATGTCAGTGATCAAAGGAGACGTAAACTGGATAAAAGATAAGATTAGCATACAGCTGAGCAACACACACACCAATAATACTCATTACATTGTTTTATCTCGAGGCGTCTGGCTTCCCGCAGAGCAGCAAACCACAGGAAAATGTCAGTTTGTAACAGTACTCCCCAACACTGTGGTTAAAAGAGATGGGAGCAGAGACGTACAGTAAAAAACTGCATCATCCAGGGACTGTTCATACATTTTAATGACTATGATCTACTTGATATTTTATTTGTTTTGTTCATCTATATTCAGTAGCTCTATGTTAATACAGCTATTTATTTAACATAAACTTGAGCATTTTATTTTGGTAATGTAAATTAAATAGATCACAGAGTTGTTGAAGTGTAATGAAAATGTGTTGACATTATTTATTGGTCTCTCGTTGATTAGCACATTTCCCAGTATACATGATATTTTGGTTAGAATTAAACCCTTGGGAACAGTGCTGGCCTCTGTGGCGATTTTGGCACAGTGGCCACAGTCAGAATTAAAAGTCATGTGATGCACTGGGGCCCAAAAGACTTATTCCCCATTCACAGTCATTATTACGATTATTACAATCATTACAAATAAAGGGCTATAAAACAATGAATACATTCTCCTGGGCATCACAAACACTTGCTCATTCCCACTTATTCAGGCCAATAAGAATGTAAAGATTGTATGATGTAAGATTCGCCATGAGACAAGTTGAAACTAGCAACTACTTGCAATGCACCGGATTGCAGCGAAACCTGCCAGTTTATACCAATACCACTAGACGAGACGGTGTATCGTTTCCATAGCATCAACTCTGTACTTCTGTTCTAACAAACGGCTTTTCAGGCTTATTTGTAGCTGGATAATTTGTAGCATCTTAAAATATGAATGAGGATAGTGATAGTGAGTTACTTGCTACAGTTATAGCATTGATGAAATGGCGAAAATACACCAAAAAACCATGATCCTCTCTTTCCTCTGTCCAAATCTCTGCCATCTCGACCAGCTGACAGTTTGTGACTGACTTGACCAACTGACTTTACTACAAGCTGATTGGCTGTTGAAACGGGTGATGTGCCTTACCTTCTAAAACCAGCCACTGGTGGCTTGACAAGCTGAGTCACAGGCGACACCACCAGCTGGCTTGTGTTGAACTGAGACAGGCCAGTTTACACCTCTGCAACTTTTCCCTGCAACATTCTAAAATGGTTTCGTCTCGTCGTGAATCTTTGGTGTAAAATGGACTAGAAAGTTTCCAAAAGTAAATTATTTTTACGCCATTTTTAGCCTTTATTAGAGACAATACTAGAGAGATGACTAGAAATGAGGGAGAGAGAGAGAGATGTAATACAGGTCCCTAGTTGGATGCAAGCCATCTTAATCCCAAAGCCACAAGGATGCCCCACATCTATGTTTAACCCAGAAAGTGGCTTTGTGAGGCTTAAGCACAGAGGTGCTTGGAACTAAATGCTAATGTCATCATGCCAACATGCTCACAATGACAATTGGCAGCTAAAATGTTTACCATGTTCACCATCTTAGTTTGGCATATTAGTATGCTAACATTTGCTAATTAGCACTAAGACAAAGTACAGCTGAGGCTGATGGGATTTTGCAGGTATTGCACCAAAGTATTGGACAAATTTAACATTTTATCTGATAATGGCGCAAGATGAAAAGTTAAGGGATAATCAAAGTTATTAAAATTCATCCTGAAGGAAACATGACTGTCTGTACAAAATCTCATGGCAATCCAACCAATAGTTGTTGAGACATTTCAGTCTGGACGAAAGTAGTAGACTGACCAACCGATGGACCCTTACTGTCATACCTAGTGCCATGCTGGTAGCAATTACTATCCACTGTAATCCATACCCTTTGACTCTACTTAACCACAAATTTACACAGGAGTAGCATCTGCAGATCTCATTACAAACTAACACTGGTATGAAGATGACAGCCAACATCACATCAAAAGCTGTCATGGATAACTGACTCCTAAACTACTTCACCACAGAAAATACAAATGGCACTAAAATGACTATCCCACGAGGAACCTCTGTCTCCATGAATTATGTTGTTGTGTTAATTATATTGTCTGAATGTCAGCTCATCTTTTAAAAGACAATGCCAAATGCTACCTCATTTTTTTCTGAGTTGTTAAAATGAATTTTTCAAGTGTAGAGAATGACAATAGGAATCTCATTATGTTGACTCAGAGTCAATTGTTATCCATATTGAACTAAACCGTAGCAGTGCACATGTTGCTAATCTGTCTGTAAAATCTCCTGCTGTGATTGCAATCCATCAGACCTTCTTTTGTGTCATTTTTCACACATGTAAATATCATTTTTTCCGCTTGAATGCAGAAAAGTCCCAGGACATTCTCAAAGTGCTAAATAAACCGAGAATGCATGGATATCCCCTGGATGGCATGTCTAACAGAATTAACACTTTGGAAAGTAATCATCCTACCCTTGAGTGTAATCAATAGACACCTCATGTAAGCATGTCGATCTGGCATTTCGAGACTGACGTGTCTGTAAGTGCCTGTGCATCTGTGTGGATCAGTGGAGCTGCAGCGCATGAATAGCTTTGCATACATTTACTGTGACGAGATAGTAATCCTGTGTAGCGGGGCCCGCATTCTCGTATCTCACACTTTTTTTCTACTCTCACTCTTTGCCTCCACTTGTCAAAAAATAGAATGAAAAAAACTTCAGGTATCCAAAAAAAGAAAGTCTTTTGGGACGATTTCCAAAATACAATGGAACCTGCTTTAGGATACAGTCTAACTGGATCGTATCAGAGCTTTTAGTTGAGTGCAAAATGCTGCAGAATAACATCTTAATCTTGTTTTCAAGTTGGGAACCAATCGTTCTTTCTCAGTGCTGTAGAGCATTTTGCAGTTTGCTGCCTGTACAACTTTCTCACTTGTGCACAGATCTACAGCACAGACAAACATATACAAAGGAAGCATATGCCATATATAGCACATGTGATGCATGCCTGAAACAAGAAGACTGAGAAACTTAATGGTGCAACAATGAGTGAGAATGTGTCAGTGCTTTTTATACTTTCTGCAGTTACATGGTTATTTTTTTAGTGCCTTCTTGCTGCACATAACTATTATATTCTGTGGTCAATAAATATGGTTTGCAGTGTACTGTAAGAGGCACTGGAGTACAATACCTATGATACTGTACTGCTGAATTAAGCAGGGATGCGTTTTGTTTATGGGTTTGAATAAATTTCAGTTTTATATGAGTGAGATAGAGATTTTACTAACCTCGACAGTGAAGCTGTATCTAAACCAAGACCTGACATATGAACTGTTACAGAACACAGACATACAAGCGCTGCCGTCATAATGGTTAACACGAGGACATGATAGAGGAGGATGGCTACATCAGTCGTCTATTCTTGAACTGCATTTTTTCAGACTCTTGCACTCATAACATTAGCGCTACTCTGCGAGCAATACCATTTTCAATTTTCAGCTGAGTGAGTCACATTCTTGACAGCTGCTTTATGAACCAGTGTGAAGAATGTGAAATTGCCTTCATCAATTTGAATGCTTCAAACCTTTGATGTCACAGATGTGTAGCAGTTATAACCTTTTGTTGGTGAGATTCACAGCATATATTGTAATGGGTTAGGTGGTAGTGGGCAAAATAGTTAATGTAAGAGTCACTTCCACTGTGTTCAACAGCACATAAGAATAGCTTAAGTCAGGGTTTGGTCAATTCCTTGACATCCATATTTAATTTTCATATGCTTCCCTTGACGTAATATCAGAAATAACAACACAGTGAACTGAATTTGAACTGCAGCTGTTTGATTACAGTGTTTTTCAAAGGTCTGACAGATGATTTAATTTATCTCTTTTTTCAGTAATAGCTTTCCACCAATCAGGACAAACACAAAAGCAACAGACCTTAGCGAATAAACCACAATTTGTCACACACAGTTTGTCTCTGAAAGGTGTTGTGCAATGTATGATGAAAATTTTGTTTGTCATTTTACTTTGAGTTTGTGCATATTATTCACAACATCTGTGAAAATATTAAAACATACACATAGCACTGATCTAGAAACCTTAACCTCAACTGGGAAGAAAATCACTTTGTTGTGTTGATGTCATTTGAAAATATTCTTGTATGTCTTTCCAGCTTCAGATTTGTAATAGTATCTTGAAGTCTATTTTTATTACAATGCTGTGATGTACATTTGTTGGGAACACTCCTCTGAGACTTATCGCTCTACAAGGAGAACTGAATCTCATTAATTATTTGCCTTTGAGTAAATAATTTGTGTAGTGTAGTATGTATTTAACAGGGCATTGCACCTGTGCTGCTTGGTCTTAACAGGGCAAGTCTGGAGAGCGAAATGTTCCATGAGGCCATCCAATTCACACAGAGGTAATGAACCTAAAAACGGATCCAATTCCACTAATGGCTTCGACTGACCCTGGGCATAATGTGTTGTTGCTTGTTTAATGGCATATTCCAAACCTTGCATTGGGATTTTATTTTCTGATCAGGTCCTGAGTGAATCATTAAGGATGATAGGGACACACAGAGGAGGAGGCTGTAAAAGCTAAAAGGCCTGAGGCACACGGCTATCAGTCTTCCATTGCAAGCTCATGCATACTAAACATCTGCACGGCTCTAGGTGAGGCATCTGAAGCATATGGCTCTGACAGCATCATCCTGTTAATATTAGGCAGCGGTATTACTGCCAGGCAAGCTGATCTCAATCAAAATGCAACTGACTTTGAGGAGAGGACACTGGCAGTGATGACGACGGTGATCATGATATTGAAAACTACAGTAGAGTGACAGCGCGGAGGAAGATGAATACACCAGGATGAACAGTATGAGAGGTATTGCACATTCTGGCATCTGGATGTTCATACTGTTCTCCAAATTCCTGATGGTGTCCTGAACTTCTGAATTTTCTATTTAAATCTCCTCCTCAAAACTTTGTGTAACATGTTTTGTACTTTGTATAGAAAATCTTTGAGGGATCCTCTTCAGGTCACATTGGAAAAGGATAATTTTGTTTATTCATGTTCCTTCACTTGTTCAAAGTGAGGTTTTGTTTGTTGTTTAACCATGCTGTAGATACACAGCTCCCTGAGATCAGAATGTGGATGGGGAATATTATTGATTTGTTGTTGCTTATGGGAACAATTCATGAATTATTGATAAGGTCTCCTGCCTCATGGTTATTTGCATTTTGGTTGTCGTTTAATGAGATGTTTGGGCTTTTATTCTGGTAGACTGATGATATGTCAATCTTTTCTTTTAGCATCTGTGCAATTTTGATAAATTTTATTAACTTGGAAGTGCATGTATTGACACAGGACATATTGGGCTCCCATTACAGAGCTGCAGTTTACCTGGAGGAAAAGAGCAAAAAGGCAAGGGAGAAATAACCCAAAGCAACAAAGATGAAAATAAATCACCACTGCACTGCCCTAGGCTCAGACCACAACCATGCCTTGCTTAAACATGCAAAGATGAATAGTTTGCTATAGCTCACATGGCTTCCACCTTAGGGAACTATTTGCAGAAGAATCTCTCACCACTTTTCCAAGTTATCTCCTGGAGCATCAACACAGCGCCTCACTCCTAATTTATTCACATTTCAGGCACCATCCACACCATCTCCAGGGGGAGATGATGGGGCCTGTGTACCCACCTGCCTGTCTCCCCAGAAACACATTAAACAGCTCAGAGTTTAAATCTTCTTCCAGGAGATCACTCAGAGCTCCCTGTCGACGCCTGTGAAGCTTCACACAGATCCTGGTGCTGCCAGGCTTTCCCCACAATACAGCAGCGAGCTGACGGTGCGCCGAGGCCCGACAAACAGCTGAGAGAAAATGAGAGACTGAGACAGAGAGAAACATGCTGCTTTCACAGTAAATAAATCCTTTTCGCTGGTTGAAAGAGAAAGCAAAGAGCCCATTTGCCTTCCTTAAGTTGCGTCTTGAAGTTGAAAGTCATGTGCTTGTATGCTGTCAGGGGCATACAGAGGGATAATGCATGCACAGTGCTTTCTGATATATTTCACCCATTGTGCTGCGAGTTAAGCCAAAGTGTGTCAGTGTCACAGTTGTCACGCATCAAAGTAAGAAATAGACTCTGCCTGACAGATTACTAGACAGCAGAGTTAAGGATGATTTAAAAGCACAGATTGACTTGGGTGGATGATGGTATTTATGACAGTGAAGTATGTTTAACTGATTTCTTTAACTCTGCATGATGACATATATTAACAGATTGTTCTCGCTACAAGCTGAAGCACACATCAAAACAGATCAAAACAACTGAGCATACTCAACTGCTGCTGTGCATTCTGCACATACTGAATCACATGAAGGTTTAGAGGGAAAAAAATATTCATCATTTAAAACACATCTCTATTTTTTTTTTTTTTTTTATGTGACAGAGATAACACCTCTGAAAACCTACCAAAGCAAAAGATCTTCAAATGTATTCAATACATTCATTATATCAACCAGGAAAATAGTTTTTAAACCTTTACTTTCATTATGAGATTTAAGCAATAAAATTAAATGATAGGTCTGTCTGTGAAACAGTGCAATCATCTGAGGCCTATGAACAGCAAACAGTAATCATAATGTAGAGAAAAAACATGAAGTAGCATAAAGTGCATCATCTTGATTTATCCTATGACAACCATTCAACATCTACACTAACCAGCCTGAAATACCATTTTCTGTTGCAGCTATGTAGTGCCAAGACATGCGCTGACACTTGGTTTTAACAGTGTATAATGATCATTAGTGTATGAAAGCACTGTTTATGAGCCATAAATGCCACAGTTACAACCCAGCCTAATAGCTAAGCAGATGATTTGCAATAAAGGCTTTAAAGCACTCTGGATTAAACTACAATTGGGAGAGAGTTGCATTCACAGCAGAAACAAGAGCCTGCTGCATCACTTGCATATTATATTTCAGGGGCTGTAATGTACTGTTAGGGTGGAAAAGCTTGGAAATGAGCTCCTACCATCACAGTTGCTCTTTGGCTACCAGACAATGTAAAGCTGTTAGTGTTTTAATGCACTAAAAGTCAACACGTCAAGGGATTTTAAAAGTCCCCCCAGAGTGCTTCTTAAAAAAAGTCTTATCAGTGCCATCTACTTCTTTTCCTAATACGTGTTCAGTCCTTGCCTGAGGAGCTTTCACTTTCCTTCAGAAATGGAGGATAAGAGTCAATGAGTTCATTCGCACAGGATTTACGAGCATGTTCAGAAAGAGATGTACTGCAAGTTGTTTCTCTACCCTCAGGTCAGCCTCAGAGCCTTTTGGTGGGTGTTGTTTCTCAGCTGGTGCATTTGAGCTCTGCCTGTACTAGGTCTGTAAGTGATGTCTCAATTATTTGTTATTAAATTATGACTTATGACTGATCAGATACTGACTTTAGGCTTGTGGTGTCTCTTTGGATGATCTCTAAAGAATGCAAGCAAGATAGCTCTATAAGCAAACAGGTTTCCTCAAACTACCATCAGACAGCTGTAAATTCACTTAGGTGACCACTGTGGTAAAATCATTTTGTAGGGTACAGTCACAAAGAATTTTTAGCGACACTAGCAATGTAGCTCCAGGGATGGTAATGTTTGTTGGTCCGTCCACCACTTTGGTCTGAAATACCCCAACTACTGTTGGATGGGTTGCCATGAAATTTTGTTCAGACATTCGTGGACCCCAGAGGATGAATCCTGCTAGCTTTGGTGATCCCCTGATTTCACTAATGCCACAAGCAGGTTGACATTTTTGGCTTTCAGTGAAATGTCTTGACAACTACTGAATGTGAATTTTCATGCTATTTACTTGACTTTTCCTCTAGTGCCACCATGAGTTTGACAGTGATTTTAAGTGAAATATATTGACAACTATTGGATGGATTGTAATGAAATTTGGCACAAAACATTCATGTTTTCATCAGAATGAACTGGATGACTCTGGTGATCCCTTAAATTTCCATCTAACACCATCATCACTGCAAATTTTCAATTTGTCCAATATTTTGGTTTATGAGCAAATACCTGCAAAACTAATGACATCAGCCTCAGCTGTACTTTGTGTTTAGTGATAATTAGCAAATGTTAGCATGGTAACATGCTAAACTAAGGTGAACATGGTAAACATTATACCTGCTTAACATCCGCTTTGTCATTGTGAGCATGTTAGCATGGTGACATTAGCATTTAGCTCAAAGCACTGTTGCTTCAGTGCAGCCTCACGAGCCACTAGCATGACTGTAGTTTCTTGTTTTTCTAAAATTACAGTGGAACATTTGGTAATTTAGCATCTAGTGTACAAAGCAGCTTTTATTTTTGCTTGTTTATTGGTGTTGTTAACCTGTCATTCTATGTAATTGAAGTTAATGGCCACTCACTCAAAACTACATTTTTCTCACCCTCTAAGTGAACCAAATATACTGTATGTAAACAACTTGGAGGTGAAATAAATTGCCTCCAACATGCTGGCTATAAAACCATCCACAGTACCTACATATATTGGAAAAGGAATGTGCTTTTCTCATTATCACTGTCCAATTAAATGTAATGTTTTAACACATTCTTATACTAGAAAAATAAGACATGATGATTTCAAACAGAAGCCTTATTATCTGTTTTATACCAACATTGGTCCAATGTGGGATTTATGCTAGACGTTTGAAAATATAAATTTGTAAATGTAGTTATGCATCAACAGTAGAAATATTGCCAAAAGTAAGCATTTCACAGGGCCAAGAGAATGTAGGTCTTACAGAAAATCTTCATTGGTTTAAAATCATACAGTCTCCTGTTAAAAAGGAACAGTTATAGTACATGTCTGTAACCATTTAAAAATGATAGACCAGGGGGTATTCATCAGGGGATCTCAACATTTAACATCAAAGCTCCTCCCAGCCGCCAGAGACACTGTGGATCTGAATTATGCCATTCACTTTGTTGAGCTTTTACTGTCAATTATTAGCTCTGGCTATTATTGAAGCAGCAGCGAGCAGAGGTAAGAGATAAAAGACCTTTCCTCTTTTCTTCTCCCACCCCATCCTCCTGCCTCCTCCTCCTCCTTTCCCCCTCCATCTCTTAAGGGCTTCTCTTTGAAACATGGCTGGGAGAAAGGAAAGCACAATAGGTGTGCTATCAAGTGACAGGTGCCCTTGTTGTGCCTTTAGCTCACACTGTGAACAAGCCCTCGGCCGGCACCCTCATAAAACATGAAAGAACTTGACATGTGTCCAGAATTCTTCAACAGAGTTACAGGTGCGCAGTCGCAGCCTTAAGCAGACAAGGACACACGCAGGTACAACCTCATATAGACACATAACTCACACACAAACAAGATTTCCACTCAGGTTACAAGACACATGCCTATAGGAACTGAACCCTAGGAGCTCACATTAAGAGACTGGCATATTGAATGCATTGCTGGTTTTTGTTATATTGCTTTATGTGAAAGGAAAAACAAAGCACAGACAGTTATTCTTGTGCAGCCTCTCTGCTGGCAAAGAGAATCAATGAGCTGCTATAGATATAACTGTGTGGCAGACAGCTTTGCTTCCTCTCAGTACAACAGCACAGTATGTATGGTATGTCACAGGAAATCAATGGGGAATTTGGTGTCACAATTCTGCTATCGATTGGTGATTGCGCTTGTCTGATAACTGTTTGCCAACTCAATGGCAGGCTGGTTCAATCATTACATTCACTACTACTGATGCCACATTTGCATGCATTGCTCTGTGGCTTGCTAAACAGCCATTGTGCAAAGTATTCACTACATCAGCAGCTGTGTGTCTGATACATGGAGCTTCATTGAACTTAACAAAGTTGACAGAAGGTTAAATCAAAATCGAGTTTTGCTCTCGGGTCCTTGAAGACGTGTGAGATACGTTGGCAGACGAGGTTGGCAAACCGGATTAATTCTGAATTGTCCTTCTGTCACTACACTGTCAGTTCCCATTTTAAATTATTCACTCTTGGTTTTTGCCCTCCATCTGCTACATATTGCTATGTAAACTCTCCCTGACCTTTTGCAATCCCCCGCGCATTCATTCATGAAATGCATTATTTATACTAGCACCGCCACATCAAAGTTATTGTTTACATTAAGCTGTAAAATCATGCAGCGTGCCATTGAGCCAAAGCTAAAGGTTCACATGTTGTCCTACAACTCATGAAATAATAGCATATGGAAGGGAAGAAAGCAAATGTTGTGTGAATATCACTCAGATGCAACAACAGTACATTTACATGGCCCCAGTGCTAGAGGGGGATTCAACCTCCTGTTTTGATACATAGCAGCTTGACAACATCAACATCGACTAAATGAATAGCATTTATACAACAGCAGCTGTTTCCTTCATATGTTAAATGTTCGTCTGTGAGCGGTAAGCTATCTGTAAACAGTAAAAGGTGCCATGAATATGTAGCGATCTGTTGAAGTTTTGTGTGAGAGAGATGCACTCTTGATGTGTGGATATTTTCACCCACTTAATTCCTGCTGCTTAAGTTTGGCAGACACAATCCTGCTGGATAATAGTGGCAGCAATCTAATTAACTCTAGAGGAACTTCAGACTGTAAACACAGATTTTTCAGCCAAATTGCTTTGAGAATGTTGCTTTCAATCAATCACATTGACAATTTGTCCATTGTCTGACATTGTGCATTCATGATACAGGTTATAAAATAAAAGCAGTAAAGGGGGTTGAACATGTTCTAATACAACATGACTCAACAGTAAATTTGTCTATTGGTCTTGTGAGCCTTTACCTTGTGGCCAATGTTTAGAGTTCCAAGATGCAGAATGAACCATTAAAATAAAGTTGTTCCGTCTTCCATCAAGATTTCAAATCACAGCAGTTAAATGCTGTATTGGTGGATCATCACATGATCACAGAACAATTCATAGCAGGGTCTACATTGGTATGTGCATTGGTTTAATGTTGAATGTGCAATATTCTGATGCAATGTACAATACTAGTGCAATATTATTTTACTGCTTTTATCAGTTGTATCGGTTTTATTGGTCTAACTGTGTCTTTGGCTTTTTAAATGTATTTTTATGTACAATTACATATTTTTATGCAAGGATGCTCTAAGCATGTCTGGAGATGAATGCTTAGTGATGCAGCTATGCTGAGCCCAAGCAAAAAATTCCCTAAGGGGACAATGAACCAGATTTTATCCTATATTAAACATGAGTATTTGACTTATCATCATACCGAGTACAAAAAATCAAAACTATATGACTACAGTGAGGCTCAGCCACACACATTTCAAAAGATTTCTAGAATCATGATTGGTAATACTATTGCAATGATTTGTCTGAAGTGCAACCACATTTCAATCTAAATATGAATCTATTCTGCCTACTTAAATATATAGTGTCTGTGGAGATGACTGTGCCTTTAACCATGTTGTATTTGTCTTACCTGATTTTAGGACTGGTCTGATTCTTGAAATAAACAAAGCCTTCCAGTTTTCTCTCAATAGATGTCTTGGATATGAGTATAACAACAATGTAATCCATTTGTTTCAGACTTGTCCCAGGCTGTCAGCTCTTGCTGAAGATTGAATATCTTGAATCGCTTTCTTAGAGAAATAAGCCTACATACAGCATAGCGCTTGACAAGCCAATTTATTTAAGAAAAAATAAGATTCTAAAATAATATTTTGAAGAATTTTGGAATTGCCCCTTTTGCAGTGAGGATAACATTACAAAATAGTTTTGAGGTACAGTTACTGCACAGAGTTATGAGATTACAGCTGCTTGTTGTATAATTCATAAAACATATTTAAGAGGTGCTTTAAATGCAACCTAGCTCAAGGGAACTTGGGAAATCAATGAGCCACAGGGGAGCATGGGGCCCCGTATGTGTACAGCTTTAACTGGCCTTAGAGGCAAGATTTAAAGGTTCCCTCACGTGAACAACATCCCACATCACCCCCCCACCCCCATCTCTTCAGGGATCAGCAGTTTTATTCATAACTATTTGTTTTGTTTTTTTCAGCCCACGGTGAGAGCATAGCGATTGGCCTGTTGTCAACTCTAATACTGTGAACATAATGATGATGAGTGTTTGCACAGAAGCAGTTATATGGTAAATGTTAAGAAATGAAACGACTGTATAAACAAATGACTTGAATGAAATAACAGTTAACTGAGAGCTACACACGCTTTCAGTGACATCTGTGTTACTGTATAAACGATACAGTTTGATCATTTGTAACTACATGCTTCCATTATTCCATTGTTTCCTGTTTGTGTATGATACCACTTAATGATTGAAAAAAGCAGGTGTTGAAGAGTTCAATGCTTTAGTCAGCAGGAACAAGGCAGAGCTCAATAGACGGTGCCTAAAGGTACAGTCCACCATTATAACAGTCATTTCAACATGCACCCTAAAGAAATTTCACAAGCTACTGTACGGATCAAAGCAGCGCAGTTAGTTTTTTATATAAAAGCTTTTTTTGGACCAAAGCTGGAAGGAAGACACACAATTAGGTCGATAATTAATATGTGATGAGTCTCCTAATGATGAACATACCCCATGCCTATTAAACCGACAAGACTTAATTAGGTTTCATAAATTCTTCACAATCCACAGATGCTGGATATTTATATATTAGCCTAATCTTGCTCAGTGTGTGTTCAGCAACTGGCAACGATGACATACAGGAAGGTTTGGTGGATATAACCAATGTCATTATGAAAGGAACCAAAGTGCAATAGTTTGCCAACATGTCATACTCAAAAAAGACCTGTGATATTTCCTTATTATATTTTTCTTTTTTTCATTTGAACAGAAGAGTCTTTTTTAGCCTGTGATGACGGGGAACGTCTGTTTTCCCCATTCCATTCTTTTCCTCCTTTCCAAAATGTTGCAGTGATGACAGGAACCTGGCATCCCAATGTATATCCATCTAAGTGAATTTGACAAGTGAATCAGGCAGATACCCAATACAGATGACCCCAGAGCTGACCCCACCCAGACAATACTGCAGGCTTGCACAGCTCTGACAAGTGCAGATTTCCCCCCTGCAAAGCAGACCTGGACCTCTTGAAATACTGCTGGCACAGAGGTCATATTGGCTGCTTGTTTTGACCAACATTTTTTGCTTAAATTGCAGTTTAAGTGGTTTATCTCCCACACAAAGGACAGTGGGATCAGTGGAACCAAAAAAAAAGGTTTAATTCTTTCTAAATGTGACTTTTTTCCATCCAGATAAGATCAATCCTACCAATCTTAATCACGTAAGCTTTAGATAAACATTATGGACCAAAGTGATTACATACCACCACATATGCATAAAAGCATAATGGCAATGAGAGAGTTATGATGTAGTCAGATGAAACCGTTATTTACTAGCTCCCTTCAGAATAAACTGTCACATAACCACTTAGCACTCTTCCATTTGAGTTACACATCCTCCTGTCTATGGCACCTGATTTGCACATCCACACCACACAGAACAAACAGCCTTGCTCTCATCCCATTTCCTGCATAGCAGCTATAATGAATCTTTTATGATTTCATAATACATCCAATTATTCCACCCCTGTTAAAATCACAGTGCACCACCTGGAACCACTTTGGCTCCCCTTTCTTCTAATTTCCCTGCCTCATTTGCTTGCATATTCTCGCTATATATGTAAATGAAAATAACCAATCTTACAGAGCCAATAGAGGAGGAAAGAACATTTAAGGCTTCATTTTCAGAAAATGGAGCCGATCCTGCCCAAACACTTGTAACACTAGGAAATGCTCTTTGTTATAATGTCTGCTAATACAGCCCAGCACAGCAGCATTGCTGCAGTAGATCAGATAGTCACATTTTGCTTGTGCCAATATCTGTGTTTATTGAGAGAATGAGAGAGCAATGCACTCTGAAATGAGAAGCCTTTACAGAGCAAAGCTGAAGAGATTGAGGAATTGAGAGGCCAAGCTGCTGCGCCAGGCCCACATTTGGTAATGGCTTCTTCATAAATGAACTGATGGATTAAACCTGTCTTTCTGGGCGCCTGCTTTACGATAAAACACACACAGCAGCAGGAGGAGGAGGAAGCATGACAATAGAGAGTGCAGACCGTCATTCTAACTGCTGCACAACAGCTCGGTTGAATGTTGAGTTCTGATTTATAATGAGGCACTGAAATTGCTTTTCATGTTGCATGTCTCAGTGCTCTTCTGCTTGTATAATATTTTCTCACCAACCACATCAACTGCAGTAACACTATGTTATAAGTTCATTACTGCTGTTTTCTGGACTTGTTACTTGATGATTCAGTTTAGTCTCATTAAAATGATGTCTTACTGTAAATTGCAAAGTATGTATGCACATAAGCCACCATCCAAGGATTATGTGACTAAAGGTTTTCATATTTAAACAAGATTAAAATTACACCTACTGCGCCAAACATGAGTCAAAGCTGGTTTGAACTTTTTTGAAATAGCATTTTACCGTCTTTACATCACAGCTCAAAGGTCTAAAATCACCAGATGGCTACATTCCAGGATAATTTGATCCTAGTCTAAACCAAGTCATTTTAGCTGCCTTATATGTTAACTGTTGGAAAAGGTAAAGCACATGACATATATGAAAAGGCTACCTGTCTGTTGAAAATGGTGTGCATGAACCGTGAAAATTGCGTGTCCATAGTGATTTATACTTTTGTGGGGGAGGAATGTAATGTTCACAGTGTTAATCGCGTCTACAACACGTAATCTGTGCTTCAAGTTCATGCCCATTTCACAGTATTTTGTGAGATGTTTTGCTTTGCATTGAAGCAATCACACACTGTACCACTCGATTCAACAACATACCGTTTGCCTCTCATGCTCATTGTGTTTTCAGCAAACTGGATGATGTGCTCTTGGTATTGTATTAAACACAGTGAGACAGGAGCAAGCATACAGACCTTGTTTTGAATTTATCCACAGGCAACGTGACAATAAGAGCTTACAGCTGTTCATAGCTGTTACTGGAAAAAAAGCACCAACGGTAGATGGTCCAATTGCATGTCCTTAACATCTTGTTAATGATAGTATTGTATTGATTGTTCTCCACATAATATAAAATACTCTTACACCCAACCTAGATATTAGTCATTAATCAAAGTCTCGGCTTAACCCTCAGGTGTTGCAGGAAAACCACAATATTAAGCAGTTTCTTTAAAATACTCTAAAGCTACCTCAAGCAGTTTTTAACTACAAATTGCAGGAGGTTTTTGTTGGTGAGCCACTTTATAATTGGGAGAATGAACTTGTGGTGGGGCCTGCCCCTTGGGCAATTTACCTTTGCAGTGTAAATTTAGAAACGCTAGCTCCCTTGTTCAATTTGCTTTACATGAGTTAGCTTCCCTTCTCCCCAAGGAGTCCCACCAAGGCTGTTTACGAGTACTCACTCATGCGCTGCTTGGATATGTTGTTTGTTCTTTTAAGGTCCCGGTCATCAGTCATACAGCTAAGGTAGATCATTGTTTCTCAATAAACTATGAAAGGCAAAAGTAAAGCTTGTTCAGCGAGCTGAAGTGACCTCATTAAGATGGATTGAAAGAGAACACTGGGATAAACTCCCAGGTGACACAGGCTCCTGTTGAGCTGTTCATTTTTATATCACAACTGTTCTGCCTGTAAATATCCAATCAGGGATAACATCAAATATCCCAAGAGAACTCTCCCCCTCTCTCTCTTAAATAGCTGTGCAATATAAATCAAACATACATAATCATATTGGATCTACCTGCTTTCATTAATGAGACTATTAAAAGGATATATATTTATCTACACAGTAAATAGACCTACAGAGGTTGTACAATGTACACATTCTTCCTAGTTGCACCATCATGTATATGTTACTTTTTGTGTACCTGAGGGCTCATCTGGCTGAGTGACTGATTCAGTCTTGGCCTGAGAGCAGAGGAGGAGGAAGAGGAGGAGGAAGAGGAGGGGTGTCACTGGGAGTCATTTTCGTTTGTCACTGTGTCTGCTGGGCAGATTACCTGTCAGATTAGAAAACGCCCCTGTCAGCCGCTCCAACAGGTGGCCAGCCCAGATACATCATGATGGCACTCAGCTCAAACACAGCATGCACACATCCACACACCCACCCACCCACCCACCCACACACACACACATACTGTAGCTTGAAACACAGAGACAGACACATGAAAGGGAAACCTTTATATCGAGGGACATGTGCATGCTGCCAAATGTGTCTGCAGGATGAAGCGTACACACCACATGTACACTCAACATTATACATGAACACATAGTCATAGAGCTATTGTTAGTTGTTGTTGGTAATTTTAACTTGGAAGTAGATTATACAGATCTAATAAACTAACTGCACATGATGTAGAGATGAGATCAATACAGAATGATTTCATTTTGTTTTCTTTTTGAGCAGACATAAACTAATTCTGTTTGAAATAGCAGAACTGAAGCCGAGTTAATATACAACCAATCAATAACTTGTTCTCCATTTTTCTTATGCTCTTTATTCCTCTTTTCACTATCAAAGCTTTCTCAAAGTCCATTCAGCCAGTTTCTCCCAGTCATTATTTGCTCAATGCATTAAAAATGAGTGCTTCAGAATTCAACGGGCCGCAATAAAATAGAGATGAGTGTCTCAGCCGAACAAGTCAAAACAATGCTTTGACTTTAGCATCTAATGATTCTTCTCAGTCAAACACTTCGTCAGTCTCTTGATGGATTAAAATGTATCAATTGATTTCAGAAGCTATTATTATTATTATTCTCTCAGATGGAGGCACACTGAGTTAAATACATAAAGAGCAATTCCATAAAAAGTGCCTCCTTTAAACCAACACAATAACCAAACTACCAGCAACCAGAAAAAATTGAAGGGTTTAGTTGACCTTCAAAATGCTCAGCTGAGTAATGTGAAGTCCTCTTAATATTTAATAGTCCAGCTGACAAAAATAGTACAGCCTGTGTTACAGTACCTGCAATTTTCTGAGTATATTTAAGGGGATGAAAACTACTTTCTTTCAGGAAGGGGACTTTGATCTAAAATTGATAATCAATGTGCCTTATCATCACCAATTTAAAACCTTTTTACACTGTGGTGCACAGCACTGTCCTGCAGCAGGGGGAGTTTTAATAAAAATAAATCAAACGTATACTCTTTCACTTTGAACAGACTTTTGTAGTCATTAATCTACACTTCCATCGCTTTGCTCTAGACACCTGTGGGACACAGAGATCGGCTCCCTGTGCCAGAAACAGCCAATGTTTCACCTCCTCCTGTTGAAACCAACACCTGGGAGCTCTCTGTGGAGGATTAATGAAGTCCTTCATGCTCTGACTCAACCAGATGATAAGAGGCTGGGCTGATGGAGCCTCAAAGAGAAGACTGCATCCACTGGAGAGGAGGATCAAACAGGTCTTAGACTCAGTCATCACAGGCAGGACAGCCACAGATTAGAAACCATCTGCAGCGCTCAGTGGCAACAATATACAGTACCTACTATAAAAGTGATGCTTATGTCATATGAATGTGCATCTGCAAATTTTTCCTCACTGCTACTGTGCCTGCAATGCTCCCAATGCAGTGAGATGCTTTCATCAGTTTAGTACAATGGTTAAATTATAGTATTAGAATACACTAGCTACTACAAATATAGCTTTCAATGCAGCTGCTCCGCCCTTGGAAGTGGAAGCAAGTGCATACAGTAGATAGATGTGAATATTGTTTTGTCTCTTTATCTCTATCTATGCAGAGAATATAAATACAAAGTGTTCTGCTAGCATTATAATTTTGATAGATAAAAACAGATGCTATATAAATACAGATACATGCTCCTGTCTGAGAGCGAACAGAAATATTTCAACTAATAAAGTAAAAAAAAAAAAAATTCAGTTACTGGATCTTTCAGAGGTGTATTCAGTCTGACAGCAGCTACGTGGCGGCAGTCACACCTTGATTTGGAAAATAGATAAATTGATTTGTTTGCAGGAGCTACGTCCCATTTGACTAAATTTGGATTTATAGCATGCACACAACTTCAAAATGTGAGTGTAAACTTGTTTGGAGGGTTTGTCATGCTGACTTTCAAATAATGGAATCAAAGTACATTCAGTGGACAATGATTAAATCCCACATCAAGCTCAGTCTTTCTGGACTTGATCTTGACTCATTATCAAGTCTGGTCAGATTTTATGAGACTTGGTATTGACTCCATCTCAACAGTACTTGTAATTATTGTGAGCTTTAATGTGGTTTTTCATCCATGAAAACATACCTGAGGTTTAATCACACATCTCTTCAGACAGCACTGTTATGCATGTTCACACATGGGTTTGGTGTAACACACACTAATTATCATGATGGGAGTATTATAAATTATCTTATAGAATTACACAGTTTGGTCTTTTTAATTTAAAAAGTAACAACTTAGACACCAATGGTTCAATTCTAATAGACATTATTATTTTGGCTCATTTAATTAAAATCATTTTTTGTAATGAAAGTAGGATGATAGAGACTATTTCTGATTTAAAGGTGCCCATTTGCGGATGACATGTTTACCCTTGATATGTTTACTCTCGATTTTAACACTTAACCTCACTCACACTTTACACATCTGTATATGGATGAGAAGATGAGCTAAATGCTTGATAATGTTGCTGCTCCTCCCTTTACTTGCACATACTAGGTCCCTATCTGAGATTAATTAGTTAGTATTTAATGTAATCTAATCTGATGGGTTTTATTACCCACAGCAAAAGACAACAGTAGGATCTAGTTATGTGATGCTGCAGACATTTCTCTATGATGTATCTCTGTGTTAATGCAAACTTTCATGCATCATTTCCACTGTTGCTCTGCAACAGGATGACTAACTAGCTTTCTCTGCTTTTTTTCCCACCTTAATATAAATTAATTTCCTTTGGGATCTTATGCCAGGATCACAGTACACAATATTTTTGTCTTTCACAATGGTCACCATGTCAGATAAGCCATAGTACCATAAATTCTTGCCGTGTCTTGGCAGGAAGACTGGAAATGCTACAAGTATTACCCCGATCAATCATCGTATGCTGCCTTTCACAACCTTGTGCAAGTTCATAGGTCGTCAGGGAAGAGAGTGAAGAAATTGTCAATCATGGCTACAGAAGCGTTATATGGGATGCTGCTGTCGCTGCTGTCAGGCGGAACAACGAAACCGAGTAAAGATTCGTTGAGCAGTGGCAACAATACCCCTGCCTTTTTGACTGATTACCCCTGACTCTACAGTAGCATGTGGTTAATTCATATAATAATATGTGCGCCAGAGAGAGAGAACTCTCATCCTATTGGTCAACGTCAAGAAACATGTCATAGGAGTTGTCAAACTAGAAGGGAAATTTGCAAAAAATTCTGACATGCTAGACTTTTCGGCGTCGCAGATGCCACATCATTGTTCTTCAATTATGTTACTATTGTGTAAAATCTGGCTGAATTTGTGTAGTCTGATCCCGGCATTATAAGTCTCACTGAACATAGTTTCGTTCTCTCTCCCTAGTTTCAGCTCATGCATTGCATTATTTTTCCTAGAGGTTCAATCAAGTCCCACTTGGATCATTTCTTCATAGGGGGTTTGGATAGAGGCGCTGAGAGGTAGGCGCTGGTGGCGTGGAGTGGATACCAGCATAGAAGAGGCCTAATTGCTATCGCGCTAACAGTCGGTAATTAATTGGTCTCTTCCTCCCCCTGGGGGCAGGGGGATGTGGTGGGTGGTCTGATGCGTTGTTGTGGCTACGTTTGCCTATGTCATCAATATTACCACCACATCTAGGCAGCAGATCATCTCCCTTGATGAATGGTTCATTAGCTCAGATTACAGTGTCATTGCACCACACTTGTCTGCGTGCCAAGAACTATGGTGAGGACGGAAGTGTTTTTCCTGCCTTCAGCTTGCTGTTGACACCAAGAAACATTTTTTTTTTTACGCCTTCGATGACTTATAGCATTATTTGTGTTATTATTTTGTTTTTGCACTGAGCCAACAGAGGAGAGTAATTTGTCTGGCACTGTTGGGGCAATCATTTATCAGAATTTGAAGAAGAGTTTTTTTTAAAGACGGAGGCTTGCAAATGCCAGGGAAATGAGAGTGAGCCTCATGGCGGCTCAACAGCATGAATAAGTTAATATGTTGGAGAAGTTCATCTGAATACAGATGAATTTCGGTGTTGAATTTAAGTGCTCAGGAGATCTTCAAGCCCCTTAAGAGTGGTGATAAATGTTTCTTGGCTTTACTAATTTCCTGTCTCACTCTGTTATTCTGTCACTCACACACGTTAACAGATTAAAGGACAGATTCGCAATTTTTCAAGTCTGTCTTAAAACAAAAGTCAGGTGCCCATGTAAGCATTGAAAGAGGTTTTGCTTGCTGTAATCATTCGTACTAGTGATGATTAGAAAATCCCTTCTGGATGCACTTTCAATGTAAGTGATGAAGTACAAAATCCACAGCCCTTGTTTGTGCAAAGATATACTCAAAAGTTGATCTGCAGGTAAATTAGTCAAATCAAGTGGATATCTTCCAAGTTACAGCCTTCACACAACAAAATTCCTTCTTTGTGTTTACCTGGACAGTGTTCCCCTGTTAAACAGGGAAGAATAGTATCAAAAACAGGTAAATGTGTTCTAAAAAGGCTTCAATTCAAGCTGCTCAAGCTTCCGATTCCCTTCAGATAAACTTTTGAATACATTGTTGCACAGAACAATGTCTGTGAATGTTGTCTCCCATCACTGATACTGAAAGCACATTAAGGAGGGATCTTCTAATGATCAGTATGAACAGCAGGAATAATTACAGCAACCAAAACCTGTTGCAGTTTTCATATGAGCAGCTGACTATTGTTTTAAGACAGACTTGAAAAATTGTGAACCCATCCATTAAGCACATATGTTTTCCAACATGATGTAATGTGGCGCTCTTCTGTTTTCCTGTTTGCGTACAATGGAGGATGTAACATCTTTTATCGTGTGTGATATAGCCTCTTATCAGCAGAGGAGTTCCACACACACACACACACACACACACAGTGGTGTACAAGGTCTGTGAAAGCCACTTATCTCAGTAATTCATTGGGGGGGTTGTGGAGGCGTGAGATGGTCCGCTGACTGACTGTGGCAGACGTAGGAATTCATTGCAGGCTCTGCCATTCATACTTGACTGCGCTCTCTGGCAGACTGAGCAGCATCACTGTGACATCTGTATGACACGCTAAGTACATGATGTCGGCTACAACTCAAGAGATCTGTCTTCTCAATGAGGAGTCAGTGTGTGTGTGTGTGTGTGTGAATGTACTGTATGCTTCTATGGTTGTTTGACGCAGACTGTCAAAATGGTGCATGAGAATTTGTCAATAGGTGTGTGTCACTGTGTGTGTGTGTAGCCGTGTTAGGATGTGTCAAAATGTGTTCATATGTCTGTCCGTGAGAATGTGTGTGCAGCTGTGTTCCTCACACTATAGAGTGTCGTATTGAATAAATAAATTGAGTGTGACACTGTTTTAACTCCATCCTGGGATGCAGATAGGGCCTCTATTAATTAGCTGTTATTGGAAAGCTGAAGTGTTGTTGCAGTGGGGGGCTAAAGCAGTGGGATCCATTAATATTGGCATGGCGATTAAAGGATTCCTACATTCCAGTCTCTTCCATTACACACACACACACACACACAACAGTTGTTTTATCTAAGCAATAATAATCCATCACATTTGCATTAAGATAAATGCTGATTTTTGTCTACTTTATCAACATCTGATGTTGTGCAATAGTGATATAAACTGTAGCCAGTTATTAAAGCTTTTATGTGTCTTCTTCTAAACAAGTTTTTCCTGTGAAAAACACTTAAATACAGAGGAAGTGATGTAATATATGGTTTTGACAGCTGCTACAGCAGTTAATGTGAAGTGGGATGGAGCGGATGAACCCAAGTGCAGACACTCAACAGTGAGGAGACAAGGATATGACAGAAAAAAAGGTGTTTATTGTAAGATTAGGGAAATGGAATGCAGGGCTAGGGAGGCTAAGCCTGGTAACTGGGAAACAGGGCTTGGGCTTGGAAGTTGGAAAGAGCGGGGATCCAAAGAAGGGAAGCAGGGCTGACAAGACAGGGGTTTGGAGACAGAGCAGCTGGGACTGCGGAGAAACAGGAGACAGGGTTAGGCAAGGGAAAAAAAAAAAAACAGGCAACAACAAGAACACTGGTAATGTGTGAAAGAATGGCTGGAAGCGTAGACTGACTGATGCAGAGGCTACAATCTGGCAGAGTGGAAGTGGCAGGGCTGAGTATTTGTAGAGGTGTTGATTATTGAGATGAGGTGCAGCTGGTGTGACTCTGCTCTGACTCCAGCACACCTGTCTCCACTCACACAATCAGACACACACGGTGAGAGAGTGGAGGAGAGCCGCTGGAGAGTGGCAGCAGGTCAGGGAGACACAGGACCATAACAGTCAGGTTGAAAAAACAAACACTTACTTACTGAAGCACCACACTAACACTCAGCTCCACAACATAAAACTAAAGAGCAGCAATGCAACAACCTGTTATTTCTTTACAATTTTCAATTTCTGCCTTCTGCTGCCTCCTGTATATGTCCTGACTTTTAATGGTTCATATCCAGTGTGATATTGAAGTGGACCGTCATACAAGCCTATTGTTATCTATCTACACAAATAATCTCAAATGGTGTTTAAAGTTTTACAAAAATATCTTCCACGTTGGTTTTCATGGAATGACTATCTTTTTTTGTTGAGCTGAAAACATCTTATATACATTTATTCATAACATACATTCTCACTTATAGTCTTCCTCATGTGGGATGAATACACTTTTACTATTCCAGAAGTATGCATTCCAAAATTCAGATAGCTAAAAGAAGGCTTCAGCAGTCTGAGTTTGCTGAATTGAGTCAGTATCTTCCAGAGTTATAGTCTGTTTATTCCCTCTTCTACACCCTCGAAGCTCCTCACTGAGCTGTGATGGAGGGATACATTCTGGTAGTTGTAAGTTTTTTGACGTTACCAGTCCTACGGGCATGCTCAGAGAAACTCTGAAGTGATTTTCTTTCTTTGCAGATTTGATAGGAGTATTTTACAGTCTGTGTTTTTGGACACTTATATTTTGATAACAACCTGCTCTGACTCTTTGGGTGTTTTGGTGCGTGTGACATGTTAGAATCAATCTTCAGCTGTCCTTGTTCCTTTTCCTCCAGACCTTGACTTGCTTCTGCCTCTGCACGTAAGACATGGAATATGGTTCACGACTGTGTTTATCTGGTGTGTTCTGAAAGAAACAAGTGATGGGCGAATTTGTTCCGCAGATAACCTTTGAGAGATCCTGAAAGGACTGAGCTGTAGCTAATAGCTGTCAAAATGAACAGAAATACACCGTTTGAAAGGCTCAGTAGAAGAGGGGCTGTGAGAAAATGTCTGAAGAACATGGTCGCACCATCACCGGATGAGATGACAACAAGTTGACGATAGTGTAAATGTAATTAAATACATAGTATGATAGTATGTGCTTCACTCTGATTGGAACATAATGAGCCGGATCATGCGACTACTATCATATATCCCTCCACTGCAGCTTAGTAAGGAACGTTCTGGAGAAACAAAAAGAAAGAATTTCCTACTTAGCATGCTATAACATTGGAAGATACTGACTTGATTTATCAACTCAGACTGTTTAGCTTCAGCTAAACTTTGGAATGCATATTTACACAGGCTGTGGATTTTGTCCCACATCTCTTACAGTGTAGTCGCCTTCTGAGAGAACAGCCTCAGGGTCAGTATGGAGAGAAGGAATTGTTACAGCGACCAAGACCCATTTCCACGTACAATAATGGCACATCAGTATTGTATTAAGACAGATGTGACAAAACGTGAACCTATACTTTAATGCAGTTCAGTCTGAATACCAACACAGCGTACCAATCCTACCCATCATTTTTATTTACTTATTTCTTAATGCATTTTGCAATGTTTCCCTTGAAAATGGGGATTGATGATGTCATGGCTCACTGTAATATCCAATCAATAAGAAGCAGGAGGAAACAGGGTGATGGATGAATGCGGGGCAGAGGAGAGGCCCGGCTTATGTGGCCGTACTCCTCGTCATCTCTCTGAGAAGATGAAGTCAGGGATAAGAATGGGGAGATAGAATAGATGAGCCCTGATCATGTATTAATGATAGTGAGCTAATGTCCTGAGGAAATGTCATCACACCACGATGTCTATATAGGATCAGTGCAGCCAACAATTGCTTGAGTGTGTGTGTGAGAGAGAGAGAGATTGGAAGGAAATATAGAGACGTGGAGAAAATGTGTCAGTGTGAAGAAATAATGAGGGAGCAACTATAAAAACAATCCAAAACTACTCTGACATCCTTATTTATTACCGTTAATTGCTGCTACGACTCAGTCAGCTCTTTCACGTTACAACATCCAAAATGATTTATTACCCTGCAAATTCTACACATTTGGGTTTCCTTCGTTCGCTGTCAGAATATCTAAAACATTACACCTTCTTCCCCCCCTGACTGTATTACATGGTGAAGATCTTCATTTCCTCTCTCTCTCTCTCTCTCTCTCTCTCTCTCTCACACACACACACACACACACACGAGTCGCTTCCCTCAAATCATCTTCCAACCATTTCAAATGCAAACTTATTGAAACGCTGCGTTGTGTCATTCACAGACACCCACTTGGCGGATTAGTGGCAAAGAGAGGAAGCCATGTTTAAACAGTAGCTAATCCGATAATTGAATGCAGATTTATTCAAGCCCTGTGCTTGGACTGGATTTAACACACTCTGCTGGGAGCAGGGAGGGGAGGGGGGGAGGGGTGTTGTCTGCCAGTGTGGGTCAGACCGGGCTGCTGCATATTGAAAATTGATTCTCGCCCCCTTTTTAGGAAACCACTGTCATTTACGTGTCACATTAATTCCTGCCCCGCTGTCCTGGTGAGCGGCGCTGGGATTAACCTCACATGGTTCTGCTGTCACTGCGCTAACACATCCACCTGACTCAACTGTGAAATTGACCTTCTATATCACTTTGGCTGTGTAAATGAATGTCACATTCAGGCAATCAAGTGATCCTTCAGTCAATTATATCAAGATTCCATCACTGCTATAGTCAGAGATCATACTGGTCATTCTTACAGCCTGAGGCAGAGCCAGGGATACTGTATGCCGCTTCATTATCATTCTGCTACTGTTTATGATGATGGTAGACGTGCCTGAGGTGACGCCACCTCAGCGGTGAGTGTGTTTTATGTGCCTGATGTGAGAGTCATATTCTCACGCTGTGGGTAGAACCAGTGAGCAGCTATTTCATGTTCAGGGCTGTAAAACAGTGTGTCAGGGTTTGATTGCATTGATGAATTATATCTAGAGAAAAATAAAACATCCAGCGACTTGTCATGTCACGTATCTTAGAATTTGTATCAGCTCTGAGCAGTTACAGGCCAACCGGTTAATCCCGAGTCACAAGAAGTGACAGAAAACAAATGTAGTCGTGTTCGACAAATCATTACAGTAGTGCGGTTGCCCCGAGAGCTCAACGCACCGCAACAAAAGAAAACAAACAAAAATAGAAGAAAAAAAACACAATCAAATGAAGATAACACCTGCACCAGTTTGACAACACAATGCAACTCCAGACACAACAGAGTAGAAAAAGCTCAAGCAAATACAGAAACACTGCAAGCAGCACAGAGCAAAACAGAACTAGTATCAAAACAAAAGTTTCCAGGGGAACATCAACATCAACACACCCAGGCAGGAGAGTTGTTGCCATGCTTTGTAGCTCAAGTTACTTATTAGATTGACATAGCATGATAGAGACTAGCTTGTACGCTACTTTACATGTCTATACAGTACACTACAGATCAGATGTTTTCTAATTATGAGGCACACCTTCTCAGGTCAGAAGGGAAAGACCTGTGAAAGAAAGACAGTGTGAGCTTCAAGGACCAGATTGGTGTTCTGAAAACATGGAGAAGTTACTTATGATAGACTGGCCTGGTGATTTGGCCGCCAGTCAACAGTAGAAGCTGTGGCAGTGACTTTGGCACACAGCTGATGGAGGCAATCAAGATACTTGAAATTGCAAAATGAAGCAATTTTGACACTAAGAGCATTGCAAACCACAGGAGCTAATAAAATGTCATGTGACACACAGTACCTCAAGCTGGCTCAAGTCATCACTCAGTGTGTGATTTCTAAAGAAGTGCTAGCTAATGATAGCATGTGTGAGGTACGCTTTGACTCCCCATATATTTGACTTTGACTGTATTTTTATATTAATGTGTTCATAATATGTTTAATGTGGACTCTTTAGAGATGAACTGTGTTTGACTGTCACTAGCAGTGTGGGTCTCCCCTGATTAGAGCCTATAAGACTAAGACAATAAATCTCTGGATACACTTCTGTTGTTGGCTACATGTGTTTAGTCTCATGATGAACATGCTTGTTAAGTATGAATAGATGTATTCTTATATATATATAATGTTAATGATCATTGGGAAACCACATAATAAACTCATTGTAAAATGAGTTTAGCCTGAAGGAGGAGTTTGAACCTCTTTCTGTGTAAAATGTATTCTATAATAGGTTAATGTATGTGCACATGGAAGATGTTTGCAGTGTGTCTTCTTATGCTGAATATGTGTGGTCAAATTGGCAATTTTTCTGAATGGCTGTGCATGTGTTGTCAATTGGTGTTTATTTCATGGCCTTGTAAAACAATCTGTATGTATTTTCTAAAGTTGTAAATATACATATATGACTTAAAATGGAAAGTGATCCTAGAAGCTTAGGGTACGTTGTTCTGAGGTGAAATTGGATGGTTTTAGAGGTTTAAAGACCAGCTAATGGCACTCACTCCTGGGATATAAATAGAGCAGCAGTAGGTTTACTCTGATCATGTCAGGAGGCAGTGGAAACAGGCTGGGCAAGTTGTGAGAGGAAGCAAAGCAGGTGAAGCGTTAGTTGTGGAGTGAAATGCGGATGACTAAGATGAAGATTGAGGAGAGTGCGGATGTCGGCCTACGTGCCAGTGAACTCAAAGTATCTTTAAGAAATAGAGGTGTGTATAGAGGTGTGTACACGCTGTACGTTTACACCTGCCTGAGATCTGACCACAATGTGAGCCAGACCACCTCTAGATGAGGTGTCACAAATTGCGTATTTCACCATACTTTCATCACAGTTGGAGTTTTTAGATATGGTACAATATAGGCACTGAAAGAAAAACACTGATAATTAAAAAAAAGGAAAGAAAACCCTTTTTCTCAATCTAGTCAAGTGCAAAGACAGTCTCAGATTTTTTTCAGTGAGTCATCTGCCGCACTGGGGTGTTGTTTCTTACACTCTTGTGTATAATATAAATTGTCAGACCTTGGGAATTGGGAATGATCTGTGCATCCACTGTCAGCATTTGTAAGCTTATTTACCTTTGCAGGCAGGATAATTTTCCCAGATGACAGTGTCAGAGGTCCAATAGAACAAATTCCCAGCTCCTCGGAAGTATATGCGAATTAATCATGTATTTTAATTTGCTAGCGTCCCCATGTTGCTATTTTTCCGCTTATGAAGCCCTTTAACCTGTGTTTGTGTATAGTTTGCAAGACATTGCATTAATATGCTGCTGTGATTCTGGACCAAGTTAGAGCAGCACAATGATTAAAACCGTCCTCATCAGCAAGTAATACACGAGGGGATGCCAAAGTCATTAAAAGCTCTAATACTCTATCATTTCCTCCAGATAATCAAACTGAATAATGGAGTGGTGGTAAATGCCTTGGGCTGTGCTCTTATTAATCAGCTACTGAGGGCATGTATGTATGTATGCGTGCACTCACATGTGTGTAGCTCTGCCTGAATGCTATAGCTTCTGTCTGTACCTGATAATTTCCCTGGGATTTTTCTCTGTTGTCTAATTAAAGGAATCAATTATTTCAAAAATTATTTATATAGAGAAATATGGCTTATTCATGATTGCTTGGAGTCACAGTATTGCAAAAGTTACAAATGTAATATGACAAATTTCACAAACACAATTCTCCAATTCATAGAGCAGCTGAACTGAGCTCTCGATACGACTGGTAATATGTGAAAGCCAATATAATGCTTTTATTTTTAGATTCATCTGAGCATCTTTAATTTAGTGTCTGTATTTTGGGTTACTTTCCTTTATGAGCTTCTGCAGCATGCTTCTCATGCCATTGATAAGATATCTATATTTATATATTTCTTGCGATCAAAGCCTTGCTTTATTTCTGTTTTTTCTCTGTTTGCATTTCAGTCATTGTTTTTCCACTTGAGAGGCCACATTTGAGTGTATTGCTTGGTCTCACAGTCATTTGTCCAGTGGAGCAGCACATTTCCCGGAGCCACTATATCACCACGCTTCCTTTAGTTTTATTGTTTGAAAGAGGCTCTCTCAGTTTACTTTGGGTGCCATTAATTCTTATAGAGAATAGAGAATAAGAAATGGGCTTGACATTACCGTTGAGCCAACTTCCTAAGGGAAAAGGTTTGGGTTGAAACATTAAGACTACACTTCCACCTGGCATTAACATGAGATCTATGTCTGGATATAAAAGCACATGTTAATGCCAGGTGTAAATACAGGATTTTTGACACCTCATCTAGAGGTGGTCTGGCTCACATTGTGGATCTCCGGCAGGTATAAACGTAAACTGTACAGTGTGACCACATTCTCAAAATAAAAAAATCCATCCAGCAAGTTGAAAGGTCACCTAACTCCATGTCTTCCAAGTAAGACCGGCAAAAGCTACAAGTAGAAACAGTAGCCAACACGTCTTCTCTCACAAAAAGTGATTTAAAAAGGAACAGCGCCCATCCATGACATTGCTACAGTTGACCCTGGATGTGCCTCTATGTCTTACAGCTACTTTGAGTCCACTGGCACGTAGGCCGACATCCACACTCTCCTCAATCTTCATCTTAGTCATCCGCATTTCACTCCACAACTAACGCTTCACCTGCTTTGCTTCCTCTCACAACTTGCCCAGCCTGTTTCCACTGCCTCCTGACATGATCAGAGTAAACCTACTGCTGCTCTATTTATATCCCAGGAGTGAGTGCCATTAGCTGGTCTTTAAACCTCTAAAACCATCCAATTTCACCTCAGAACAATGTACCCTAAGCTTCTTTGGATCGTTTTCTTATTACTATTTCAAGCCATCACAAGGCATCAGATTCAGGAGAACAAAAAGACAGAAAATTGATTTCACTAACCTAATTGGGTCAGAGAGAATCTTAGTGAAGTAACTGTGCTTTGTTTTTTAAAGCTACTTTTCACATTCTTGGCCATGATTGAGAATGATTTAGTGGGCTGCTTCCCTCTGCACAGAACCCGAAAGTAACACCTGTCAAGCACCAAATGCAGGTAGATTTTCCGTTTGGCAAGTAAATCTCTGAAGGCTATCCGCCACACTGGTGGGTAAATGTTGGTAGCAAAATGGTCATGTTATAAAATATCTGGCACAAGGACACCTTGTGGCTGGCGCTCCTTCGCCTCAGACTGTCTGAAGTACCCATACGGGACATCAGCTCCACAACATCCAAGCTCTCCACTAAACTTCCACAGTATATGTGACACAAAAAGGCAATTTATTATTTTGGCCACTAAAAAATATGCTTGGCCGATGGATTTTTTCATCTACCAGTCCCCTTTGCAGGTAAGTCAAAAAGTTTATTTCAGACACTGTCTAGGCACGTACTGTACAGTAGCTGGTGAACTCTGTGCAGTGGCAACATTTGTAAGCAAAAGGCTGAAATATAAAATATCCAATGAAAGCAGTTCACCTGCAACTCCACACAGCTACATATATTTGTCACCGACTATGACTATGATACAGTGTCACCAAAGGCTTTTGAAATTACAAACAGATCTATGAATACAGATGAGTTGCTCACAGTTAAGTATTCTGGTATTCTGGCTATTCTGCTCTGTAGATTTTGAGCAAGAAAAAGGGTCTGGGTTGCATAAAAGACAATCTAGACAACAGCATGGCAGGTGCTGGCTTTTATTTTCTACATAAATAGGTTCCTATGATTGAGTCCTAGGATAAAAAGTGTTTCTATTTACAGATGCCATGCTGAGCAGGCACTGAAGACACCTGAAACACAAGTAACCATGGAATAACTGAAAATGTGAACCTCTTTCAATAGCAGTTTTTAGTTGATTGTATTTACTTAACAACTCAAAAGGTCCTTCTAGAAAATGTTTGCCTTATTGTGGATAGGCTTCTCACTTATTTTGTCCTTTCTGTGTGAATGTGTTGAATTGATTACTTATTTGGCTCTGTCATCTTGTTGCCAGTGGATGCTGACAACAGGATTAGGCCCTTTAAGCCAACAGAGTTATAGTAAACCGTGTTGGTGTAAACAAACCCAATGATGTCACCAAGGCTGAGATGCTCAGTGGTTGTCTAATCCAAGAAAAGCCTCCTATGTATGTCATCCAGGCTCTCTCTGATAGGATTTCACCCTGTTGCACAGCAGCAGTACAGACCTTTGGCGAAGTACAGTGACAGGAACAGAAACTAGTGTCAGTAGAATAGTACTGTGAGGTGGAAAGTGTCATTGCTTCTTTAAAAGAATTAATCTATCAAAGTCAAAATGGGTCTATACAGAATAACCAGAGCTGTGTATTTAACCTTTTTTCATCTATTCAGTGTGTCTTTGAATGTAACAGACAACTACTGTATCTCTCCATCAGGGGTCTACCCAGACAATACCTCTTTTCAGCTCCATTCTCTCTCAACTCAGGCAGATTTTGGCAGTGATCCATGGGCACATGAGAAAAGACTGCAGGGAGACCTTTAAGAACCAAGAATCTCTCTGATCCTCTTGAGTGAGGACACATCAAAATGAAATTTCAGCCTCCATTTCTCTACACCAGTGAAGCATTTATATGACATTGTTTCATTTGGGGTGGGGCTCAGTCACGCCTATTAAAGGAATACCAGGCTTACAGGTGAAAGTAGTCAGTGAAAGCCTTAAGTCAACACTCTTCTGACTTAACCTGTACCTCCAATGATAGACCCTGTCAAACCATTCTCTGGCATGTTTTTAGCAGCTGTAAGAATTGTTGCCTCAACTCTGACATTACCTACATAGAAGGTGAAACTCAGAGGGACTTACGCTTCATCTGATAAGAAGCTAATCTAATTTCAGCGACAGATGTAACATGACGGCGTGCCAGAGTCTGCGAAGGAAAAGGGAACTTGATAGAGCACTGAGGATAAGAGGCATTGGTGAATTCAGTCCCATTTTCTTCATCCTTTTAGATTGTGTCAGTATAGAGAGGGATACGCTTTGTGTATTTAGGATGCCTTGTCAATGCATAAGTGGAGGATTATGGGCCATAAGTCATGGTAGTGCAGGATTTTTCCTACTAGTGCTTTATCCTTGCTAATAGCCTCAAAAAGAAGAGGAAATGGGCCTTAGGGAGAGTGCAAAAGAACAGCTTTTATGTAACAAGTTTTAGCCTAGATGGATGTGGAAAGCATTTATCTACCCATGTAGTTTAATAAAGAAAATATAGAGGAGAATAAATGACAGGATAAAGGGATGACAAACTCTGCTCTGTCAGCGGCCTGTACAATACATGCACTTCTGTAGCAGATGATTACAATTATGCCATGAAATTTGATTTCTTGTCATATCACCACTGAGAAAAGAGACAATAGCATCCTGTAACCTTTCCCGGGTGTTTGACAAGAACCATCTCTCCTTCAGATATGAAGACAAAGGCTTGTGATAGCAAATCTGCCATCTATTAGAGAGGGGGAAAGTAGCTGGTATGACAAGCTGCTTTTACTCTTCATCTGCTGTGTCGCAAAAGCTCCATCACTCCTCTCTGCACAAGCACTACCCATCACATCTCTGTCTTAGGAGAGAGGTGTTGCCCGGGGCAAAAGAACAGAGGATAGAAAGAAAGAGACAGGGGGGCTTAAAGCAGCGACATCAGGAGAGATGAGACATCAGTGCAGGAAAAATGGGTGTTGACTAAAAAAGAATCCCAGGGTGACTCTCTACTATGAATACTGATTGGCAAAAACTGCCTTATCTGGCAGCTTAACCATGGAAACATGTTGGGGTCCTTATGAAGAAAATATAAAATATAGTTTCCCAAAATAGCCCACCATCACTCTATCACTTCTACAGAAAGCATAACGGACAACAACACTGACAAGTTTTCATGCACTGAATATTAACCTAACATGGTTTATGTCAATGCATGTAAATGTCTGGAGTGGAATTTAAAATAGCCACTTAAGTGCAAATAATGAACAGGTTATTATGCCGCAGAAACATTGTATTCCTTTGACATTTGGTTTAAGTGGCAAACTAAGACATCTGCAGCATTTTCAAATGTGATTATTTTAGCAGTCATCTTTGTTTTAAATCATTGTCCATTTAAAGTCTAATTGAATTTAAATTGCATTTTTTGTGCACTACAGTATACATGTCTGCTGTGTAAATCTCTTGTCAGAAACCAAAAGGGAGAAATTAATATTTTTATATTTTTTGGTTTCATGATGCCCCCAGTTTGGCATTATGAAATGAAAATGATGAGATACTTTAAGTTATGTTATGTCTCTACTTAGATGGAGACACTTTTTCCATTCAGCCAATCAAATCTTGTATAAAACAGTAACGTTGGCATTCCATCATAGGCAGAGCAGACGGTCACACGAAGCCTGCTAGCATCCTGCTACACAACACAAGAGCCCCATTAACCTTCCTGCTAAAGTCTCCTTCTTATCTAACTTATAAACATGTACACAAACGTCTAGTCCTGTAATTTAGCTAGTGAACGAGCCAAACACACATTCACCTGGGAAAAGTGCACTGCTAACATCTCAACAATTTGCTGGCTAGATTAGCTAATTAGCTGCAGCACAGCATGTTAACATACCTGAAAATGTCACTCTGGTTTCCTTAGATGCTGGTGAGGTCCTTACTCTTCAAAGCACTGCTAACAACACACTGTCTGTTCATGACATGTAGCTACAGCAGTTTATTTACTTTGTCTTTCATTCCCTATGGTCCTATGGTGTAACACCGACAATCTGGCAGCCTGGCCAGCTGCTGTCAATCAAAAACAGGCACCAACATACCCCTCCAGTCAGCTGAGATGAAAAGGAACATTTTTTCCTCCTTTTAATAATAAAAAAACTATCAAGAGTACATTTAAAAAAACATGTTGACATTATTTTTGACTGCAAACAGGGATGACTAAATGTGATTTCAGTTTGACTAATACAGTTTACAATTTTAAGATGTCATCTTGACTGTGAAATTGCGATGAGTATCTTTTTAAACAAATTTCTAGCCATTTGAAAGACTAAAAGAATAATCAATTCATTGTAAAAGTTATTGACAGATTAATCCATAATGAAAAGATCATCACTGATAGAATCTGTATTTCTTTTCTCCGTATTAGAAGACAAAGAACACAGTTAGCGTTCATCCTTAACTTCACCCTTATCCTACTTACTTTTTTGTTGGTGGGCCAGTCTGTCTTTGGAGAGGACACACAGGTAGACACATTCATGGAAATCAGGTCAGAGGTCAGACATCCATGTAAGGAGATTAACCTACTGTGCTCTATGTAGCCTTTACTGGAGTCCAGCCAACAGACAGATCAGTCTGTGCATGTACATGAACCCACTGGTGCATTTATGACTAAAGTAAACATGAGTCAGTCTCCAGTGTCAAATCCAGACACATGTGGCACACATGACTGAACACACAGATATACTATAAGCCATAGCACTGATGCTCCAGCCAGGCCAGTTCAGTGTTGTTATTGTGTCCTTGGCCAGGGGAAGCTTACAGCTGACTGGTCTGCTCCTGCTCCCAGCAGAGAGCCGTGTGTTCAGCAGAAAGCTACTGGAGGATGAATAAGCCCACGGCTCCCTGCAGGCTGTTGCTTATTAAATGGTAAGTGTTATGGCTCGGCCCGCTGGGCTACAAATATAGGCATTACCCCAGAATGCTGCATGTTGTCTAGAACTCATCACACTGTCGCTTCCTCTTAACCACAACCCAAGTCAATAATCAGAGTGTTTGTACTCAGCTGGTTCGAGGCAGCAGGGATGAGAAGGGAGTACACACCGTTGCCAAATAACCGGGGCAGGAGCAGGGAGTAAGTTTGACTGAAGGAGTTTGTGTCTGTTTATTAGAATGTTTAGAGACAAGATACAAACTGGGAAAATATGGAGCACATTCGGGTCCCTCTTCCCTATGCGGTAATGTTATACTATTTATTGAAACAAACTTCTTCACAATAACATCCAAAGTAAAATATCTAAATTTTTTCATAGAAATAGAAGAAATAGAAGCAGCACAGTCTGTGATACATAACTGAAAAATACAATAGTAGCTCATTAATCATACATGTATAAAACATATAAGACAAATCTGCAGAGGGTCAGTATTTTTGCAAAACAGCACACTGAAGCAATAACTGCTTATCACTGAAGGTATTGACAATCTTGAATCTTGGGGATTATCACTAAGCAAGTCTTTGACAAACAGCGTGATGTAGGTGACTGGTGGAAAGATGTGATGGCCCTGTCTTCAGTCATCCATCAAGGTTATGAAGTAAGAATATTATACTGGTCTGCATGCATGAGCAACCATGTATGTCACTGTATATATATATATGTATATATATATATATATACATACTGTGTATGTGTGTGTGTGTGCGGAGGTGGATAGAGTCAGATCGGAGCTGGTAATCTCTTGAAGGTGCAGTGTGTAGAATTTAGTGGCATCTAGTGGAACGGACATGGCAGAAATGAAATATGTTTTAATTAGTGTATAATCACCTGAAAATAAGAATTGTTGTGTTTTCGTTACCTTAGAATGAGCCTTTTATATCTACATAGGGAGCAAGACCTCTTCCAGAACAGACGAACCAAACAGCGGCTCTAGAGAGGGCCTTTTGAATTTTTAGCGAATTTCACAGCCACCATCGGTTCTCCCACACACTTGGAAAGGGAGGGGGAGGAGAGGGGTGTTCATTTGGTTGCAATCTGCAATCTCACTGCTAGATGCCACGAAATCCTACACACTGCACCTTTAAATCATTAAACTTACAATCACTAAGATCTCCATTTCGTTCTCTTTAGCGGCGCCTATGGTGATAAGCAGTAATTGCAGGTGTGTTTTTGGACCTCACTCCCAAAGATCCAAATAGCGTCACCTGTGTGACGTCACACTAGCAGAGACTGGAAAAAACCAAGTGGATTACAGTATTTACACGACACACCCACATTACTAAATGACACACCCTCTTGGTTAGGGTTAGAGATGAGCAGTGAGATAATTAGCATAAGAGTTAGGGTTCATGGGGGTGTGTCATGTAGTCAAGTGGGTGTGTTATGTAGGTTTGCAAGACTACAGATAGACCTTTCTTGAAAAAACAGTTCGCCGCTTCACACACAAGTGAGTTGAAGAGTGAGTCTGTTGTGTTAGCCACGCTTACCCTCTCTGGCGGACCAACCACTGCTGGGTGATGGAAATCACGTCACTAACTGTGCGCCACAAGTGAATTTTTTCCGGGAATGTCACTATGGACATTAAATGTAAGGGCTTTCATCAGTGGGCCATAGGCTCAATCACCATTGTGTCACCTCATTCGGTGATCGATAGTGACTTGACAGACATTTATTTAAATGAAAATCTTTGAGATTATTACTTTAAGGTCCAAAATATGTTTCTCTCTATTCAGCTATCCAAAATTCTAATCCAGACAGGACAGAAAAGCAAGAGCTAATCGTACTAGTGTAATCACGCTGACCACATGGGGGCTAGCTGCTTAGCTTTGAGTGGATTTCTGGACGCAGGTGCTCCGCAATGTGGCATTACAGCCTGTAAGCCTTGTAGGGTCAACCTCAACAAAGATCTGTTTCCATTACACAGCCTCTGTAACCCAGACTCTTCAAATCTCTACACCACAGGACACAGACCATGACAGAAAGCAGTTACTGCAAATGAACTGTGAAAAATAATATTTTGACATGTTGGATGTTAGCTATGTGTGCTATGGTAATGTTATTAATTGATGTGTTGACCTGTTTTCAGGCCACTATCAGGTCTGTGTTGACCCCTCTGTCACATGGCAGCTGTTATCTGGCTGGTTTCACACTGACTCAACCCTTAACGTGCAGCCAACATGTGAGGGGGAGGTCTGATTCTACATAGTTTATAAATGCTGTTTGCAGATATGCTGTAGTTAAAGACCGACATAACATGCTTCATGATGTTTTGAGAGTGAATGATGAAGTTTAGGCAAAGTCTTGACAAGAATAATAATCAGAATACTGAACCCTGATTGGCCAGCAACAGCCAACTCAAATGAGGTTAGCAGATCTCCAGTCGCTGCTTCATGAGGTTAGCTTATCATGATGTAATGCACTGACTGGAGTTCGTCCAAAAGTGACCGTTAAAATGAGGATTTTTTTAAGCAATGTTTTTCATGTGTTCACTACAACATGTGTGATCCTATATACCTGTAAATATAAGAACATTTCAATTTCTAAGTGATGATTTTTCATTTTGGCAAAACATGCTTTAAAACCTATGTTTTAGAGAGACACAGACGTTAATCACTCAAAATATCACTGTCCAGCCAAATCAAATCAATCATATCTTGATGGACAAAGATAAACTTCTACACACGGTCAGCAACAAACACCAACAAGTATGCACCTCTGCATATGCACACACACACAAACACACACAGGGCATTGGCAAGCAGTCCTCTTTTCATAAAAAATTCCTTACAGATGCATATATCTGAAATTACTGCAATGCGTTGGCTGCTGTAAGAAATATAGACATGGCGGTTGGTGGGAATAAGAATAAAACCAGTTGTGTAAGCTGTAAAGTAACTGTTAAATCGTGTGTTTTGCAAGTGTGAGTGATTATGAATGTGTCAGCAAGGAGCATACTTTTCACATTTACAATTTCCCCCTGTACAAGGTGACAGACTGGGGCTGACTGCTGTAAAATGGAGTTATGCCACAAGTCATTGTGAGTAAAATCTCTATGTAAGCACCCGCGCAGCAGAAATGTACATTTGTGAATACCAGGCTGCCTGACAGACAGCACAAGCCCCTCCAGCGGGGTGAGAGTGATGGTGGAGAAAACAGCTTTGTCTGACAAATGCAAGGCTGTTACAACAGTAGAAAAATAACACATCTAAGGATTATCTCACAGTCAACATGGCTTGTTAGTTCACATATTGTGTCCATGTGCAATAGCTCTTGTGTCAAGCACAACCCAAACAACTGATATGTTATTCAGTTGTAGACAGACCAGGGTTTAAAGCAAAGAGATGTAGCTGATTCATGTGCCAAGCTATACTTTGATTCCAACAACCGTGTCATAACTCACAAGACCTCGTGTTCAGTTAATTTCTTTCTCTGTATTGTTCATTTACACTACGCATGCTTAATTAATCAACAAACAAGACGCTCAAAGAACAAGAATACCCAGAATGCTTAATGATGAAGGTTTTTTCCCCTTCACGTCTCATTTCCACAGGAATTCATTAAAGTTTGTTTACAAGAGAAAGGTTGTTTTATTTTCTTGTCGCTCTCTTTAATTAGTGTCAGCCTCAAGGTCATTATCTCTTCAGAAACAATATTAGCATAGGTAAGCAAGTACAAAGAATTCAAGAGTTTGCGAAACGAGAGAGCGGTGATAAGTGGGCCGACATCGCAACAAGACAGGCAGGAGGATAAGATGAAGGGTGGCTGATTTTTAAAGACAAATGTATATAGCATTGTCAGAGAGAAGTGAGGAATTAGCAGAGGTACTTGTCAACTACTCTTCCTCTTCTTGTAACACTCTCTGTTCATTCACTGACTGAAATTTTCCACCCGGTCCCTTTTTTCCCCACACGTTTATCTCAAACAAAGTAAATCCCTGGCACTTTCAAACTAATTACCATTCTGACTGCAGCTAATTAATTTAGAAGTGGTTTACTTTTTATGCTGTGCAGCCCAGTAACACATCATCCATACTGGGTGCAGAAAAGTGTTGCCTCATGTCTCACACCAGCTGTGCCTGTTTTCTCTACTCTGCTGGCTCACCAGCCTGCCTGCGTGAGGGGAGGGCAACGGGGGCAGAGCCCGACACTTTATCATGGCAAGGTGGAAAGCTATTGGAGATGACAGCGGTGGGGAGGGGTGAGGGTGGAGGAGGCGTCTTGGCAGGATTGTTTCATGCAGACTCACTACAGAGACCACTGTGCTGGGGGAACTGGAACAAAGCTGCTCAGATAACCGTAACCACTGATGTGAAGAGAAGGATGTTCCAACAGTAGTCTAACTAGTTCACCGCGCCTATCTAATTATGCAAACACTGATCCTGATGTATCTTACATACAGACACACATAAAGGTTGACAATGTTAAGGGAGTCATCTTGCTGGTTCATTAGGTACAGTAACAGTGCTGCTTGTGTCAATGTGACTTGTTAGCCTTTGAATTTATCTGCATTTCATTATCAGGTTTCACCAACTGATGATCTGTTAAAGCAAAAGGCATCATGTCAGGATCAAATTTGTTAAAGAAATTGCACATAATTATACTTTTAGTAAAAAATAATACTGAAATTATGATTCACTTGTTTTGTTTTAAGGTCCTGAATACATATTCTCTCAATCAGCTTCTTACTCTAAGTGATAATTTTCCACCAAAGTGTGAACACATGTTTTGCTTATTTCACATGAAAGATTTCTGTATTTCTGCACCTGTGTTTTTCTCTGTGCCTTTAACACTAGTTTTCCTTCAAAAAAATCACTTTCATTTTCGTTTATTTAGTCATGAGGTTTTAAGTCATCTATAAAGCAAAAATGACAATTTACTCCCTTAAATTTTCTGTGTATATGATTGTAAGTTGTTTAGGGTTTTGACTGTCTGTTGATGTTGTTGTTTATAGAGCTCTGTGAGGTTGTCTTTAGGCACAGCTGTACGTCTAGCAAAACACTAACATCAGCACACTAACATGCTCACAATGACAATGTTAACATGTTTAGCAGATGTGTTTATCATGTTCCACAACTTAGTTTATCATGTCAGCACGCTAACAAAGTGCCAGAGATGCTGATGGGAATGTCATTTGGTTTGAGTATTTGGTCATAAAACAAAGTACTGGGCAAATTGAAATTTTGACCTGATGATGGCCCTCGAGGGAAAGCCAAAGGATCATCAAGATGATCATCAACATGTATGTTAGTACCAAGTTTCAGAGCTTTCCATTCAGTCAAAAATTTTACTCTGAACCAAAAATCTGTGAACCAGCTGGAGGCACTCGAGGACGAGTCACAGATCTCTAAAACCAGTAGGCTTCATCCTCTGGGAACCATGAATCTCTGCACAAATTTCAGTGGTACAGCACAGTCAGTCCATGCAATAGTTACATTTTTCTGTCTGGACTGTCAGACTGGCATCGCTGAGTCATGCTAGGATGGCTAGAAACAAGCAATTTTAAGATGTCATCTTGAACTCTTTATGATTGCTAAATCTCACCATTTTCTTAAAACCAGAAGATTATTCATTGATTTATATTAAACATTTATCAGATTAAACAATAAAGAAAATAATATTTATACATGGCTGTGATGCACAAAGTAAACAACCTTGCTCCACTGAGCTATCTGAGATCTCTGCTTACATCTTTTCTTGCATAAAAATGTGATTTGTCCATACAGTGATAGACAAAGACAGAGAGAGGGAGTGGGGTATTTGCATATATTTGAAGCACCTTTGTTAATGCAGCCATTCTAGAGGGTAAAACATCTTTCACAGAGATAAACGCTGCTGGGCTTTAATAAACACGCCTAGAAGACTGTTTAAATTCAGCAGCTGTAGCAATGGTTGCAAATCTCTGCGGACCAAAATTACTTTTCAGTGTACAAAGCGACGGACATTCTAAGATAAATGTAATTGCAAAAATCCCCACAGTCTGTTCAAATGTTCTGTCTTTGAGTGGAACTAAATGGATCCAATCTGCATTTAAACAATAGAACTTAGCTGGTATAATTGGCATGTAAGTAAACTTTTCTCTAATGGAAAATAAGCAAGGTTAAATAAGGGAACAACAGCAGTAAAATCTGGTCTGCAGAACACTCTCGCAGTGCAGCAGTGGATATGTTATTCTGCTTGATGATTTAATTCCTCTTTAGGCAAAGTCAAATATTTCTCACAATGACTTTGTATTAAAAAGGAACCCTGAGTCCATGATCTAATCGGAGAAAGCCTGCAGCGGCAATAACAAAGAGATGACACGATCAAAAGAGATAATCTTAGAGGTGCATCAGTCTAAACATTAATCAGAGAAGAACAGGCTCGGGCTTCCTGTAGGCTTCTACAGGCGGGGGGGACCTCTGTGATGGATGACGAGCTCAGTGCAGGAGATTCATCACTTGCTTTCCAATGGCCTATGCATGCTCACATTTCATTAGCATCATAAATTATGTCCCCCGAGGGATGCCAGGTGGCCTCAGACAGAGACCTCACCCTTGTGACAGCGAGAACGACCACTGAGGGGTTGTCACCGTGCTCATGTCCCTGCCATGCACACAAAAATCATTGCACGCTGTTTCGTAGGCAGCTGATCATGTAGCAGATAAACAACAAAGGTTGAGGGTGAAGTGAGTTGACAGCCTAGAGGGAAACTACTCGGCTGGTACAACCGGTGCAGAGCACAGGTGACAGAAACCTAAAAAACAGTCTTTTTTTCCACTATGGGAGCATTACTGGGTGCTGTAGAACTTTTCTTTGTCAGTGCAGTATTAGATGTGAAACTGCACAGATATTGATGACTGAATATTGCATTTTTTAGTGTTGAGTTATGCAACATACACTCTCTTGACACTTTCAGAGTTATCAAGTAGCATAGAAAATATATTCTCTTTTATATGTTCAAACAATTCATAGTCATTGCAAATGCTAAATAGGGGTCAATTCAGTCAGGTGTTTGATTTTCTGATTTCCTAAAAAGTAGTATCTTTGCACATTGAAAGTTTCTAAGGGACACTGATGATGCAGTGCTTTGTGAGGGACAACCGGTGGGCGATATGCAAGGTGGGGGGGAGTAAAACAGGTTTATGTAAAAAAGAGATGAGATGAAATTTTAATTATCCCTGCAAGGAAATTGCAGCAGCAGAAGTGCAGAAAGAACATCAAATAAATCCAAGACTGGGGTATTGATAGTGATGGCAAGAAGCAGAGAGCGGGATGCAGGTAGCAACACAATAAATAAAGTTGCTTCAACAAATAAAACCTTTTACGCCTGTACTGAGAATTTTACCAAAGGAGGGATGTTTACTGTCCGGTCAGCAGGGTGTGCCAATGCAAATATGCAAATGTTCCTCAAGAACCATCTACACTTCCAACTTAAAGATGGAGGCATGTACGAGCAGGCGGAACGTGACAATATGGGAAGCAACTTCATCTCCTGTAACATCACCGTATGAACAGGTTTACAGTGAAATGAGACTGTACAAATAGACTAACTGCAACTGTGAGGCAGAATCTATAATATAATATATGTGCAGAGTTCTACAGAGGTGTATCCTGTATATGGATGTCTTACAGCATAATTATATATACACAGTAAAATGCACACCCACTGCAACACTGAATAACTGAATAATAATAAGTCATAAAACCATCAATCTTACAGAAAGAAGATAGAAAACAAACCCTTTACAAGTCTAACGCAGCTAACTGCAAGCATCGCTATCAGCGCCTTTATGAGCACAAGCGATGTGTAAATATTAGTTCAATTTTATAGTCTGTTTGAAAAAGTCCACTGGATAAGTTAAAGTCAACAAAGCGCTCTTTATCATGGGTCATAAACACTCTACAGATGTTTACTTGCGCGTCAGAAATTATCCAAAATGTGTTTATTGTTGTACGTGCAGGATATGGAGAACTATCATGTAATGTGAAAACAACTGCGTGCATCTGTACTGGCATTCAACGACACTTTATGAACAATGAAGGAATAAAGAGGTGGAAGTGGAACCGATGGAAATAAATGGTACATTATCATCCCGAGCAACAGGATCAATATGTAATGAGGTTTAATGGGCCAGAAAAGTGTCTAATAGAAATGATGGCTGCACAAGCCTCGCCATGCAAACATAATGAAGCCAAATAAATCTCTTTCCTTGAGAGCACTTTGCCCTGAGCGCAAATAACTCAGGAGGGCTGGTTTTATGACCCCTGTTTGTGTAAATATGTATCCTGCAGTCTGTTTGCCTTATTATGCAACTCTGGCTCAGTAGAAGATCTTTTTTGCTGAGGGAAATGACTGTGTTTATAATGCAATCCTTTTAAGGAGGCTTTCCAGTCATGCATTTTGTCTTTTTTCTCGGAGCAGAATGGGAAATGTCTGAGCTCTCATTCTGTCTGACTTGTAGTATTTCATATTTTGTAGACTCTGAGGATGATTGACATCACCCCAGTGTGCATATGGAGAAGTTCAGACAGAGGACAGGCATTATTTGCATCAATCATTATTACCATGGAGAGCTAGTGGTGGAGTGGAGTTTGTCTCTGCAACAATAATGACACACTATCACACAAATCAAAATAAACTGCTGCACAAACAAACAAAACATGGATTTTTTTCTGATGTGTGTTCTGTTTTACATTTCTAAAAAGTTGATATGGGCATATTCATGACAAAAGGCTATTCCTTGAATTTACATGAGCACACATTAAACTAGAAGAGTGCAGGTCTCTGCCAGGTGTGTACGATCAAGATGGCGGTGAAGATAACAACAACAACAACAGGGATTTATTCATGTCATATCATGCCTAACTTTAGTGGATTATAACATATCAGGTATGGAATTAATCTGCAGATGCTCCGGTCCAAGATGAGACCAAACTTTTCTATGGATGTCAGATTTTGAGCCACGACAAAGGCCAAAACGTGTCCTGCAACAAACTAGGTGAGCCTTCTTTTTAGCCTAGCTGATTGCCAGAAATGCCTTTTGCCATGTCATAACGCATATTGTAAAATGGTGAAGACTGCTGAAAAGGCAAAAGACTAAGCTTTATTACAGGCTCATAAGGAAGCATAAGAAATAGGTTTTTCAGAAATTGTGATTCACCACAACCACGAGATGTCCTTGAGCATACGATCATAAATGTGCACAAAAAATATTAGGCTGATGGGTCCAGTAGTATGTGAGACAGATACGCACATGGACACAAACACACATGAACAAACGCATGATTCCCTCCAGACTTACGCCTGGCAGAGATAACTAACAATCCAACTAATTAAACTCAGAATCTAGAAAATTATTTAAATTGGGTTTTGTTCTGCTTGTCTGTGTTGATATCAAAGCTTTACATATGCTGTTTGAACCATCCAGTGTCTGGTAGATATTTCCCTGGAAAAACCCTCTGGTGTACAGATGGGTTTCATGTTTCCAAGAGGGCTGGGTGAAAAATTTATTTTTTTACAATATCAATAGTACAATTGGACAGATATATGTAGAATATTTCATAAAATAGTCTAATTATGTTGTAATCTTCAATACACTAATGTTCCACTGTTATGCATTACATAAGAGAAAACTCACATGTAAAACAGAATGACTAATTTAATTAGATTTGTATGTAAGAATTTGCTTGGAATTATTCATTTGGACAATAGAATTAAGTAAAACAATAACATAGATGTCAGTAATATTGAATCGTTTCCTAGTCCTACTACCAAGCGACACCAACAGCTTATTAGCAATAAATGTTCACCTATACAGTAGAAAATCAAACTCAATCAGTAGATTAAGTTTGATTTTCTTCCTTTTAGACCATTTAACCACAAGCTTATCTCTGTTTAATGCAGTCCAACACCGCATACGTTGCCACAGATAAGAAAATAAGGATCACAAGATGTATTAATGTATGATTAAATACTGTATGCATGTAGCACCGCTCTGAAACCACTGCGCTGAATTTACTGCACTTTCATTTCTACATGAGCAATCACAGAACCAACTGAAGTAGACATGAGCTTTGAGATGGGGCTGATGGAGAATGAAATCTTTGCCAACCCCCCTCCCCACCCTACTATAACACACACTCTACCTCTTGCCTCTAGCACTCCAGGATGTAAAACGATGGTGTTCCAGCTCTTGCTTCCATTAATCACTCTTCCCTCTTGGAAGCTGCCATGCAGGGTAGTTTCAAGGTAAAATTCACCATAAAAACAGAAAAAATATTGTTTTATTTCCGTTATTTTGGACAGTCAAGTCGATATCAACAAACACAAACTGTCTCTTTGTGTTTGTCAAGATTTGAATTGACAACTGGGAGTTATGGAGTTGGTCCATTTAAAATGAATTACACTGTGGGCTCTGTGGGAGTTTATGCTACATCCAAATGAGTTTTATTTTAGTACAGGGCTTACGGCTGTGAATTAGAGGATGTGCCCATATTCCAGTAAATTCTCCATGGTGCTCTGACTCCCATAGTGACGTCGGAGATTTTCATTATTTACCGTCTGTGGAGCAGCTGCAGGATTTATCTGTTGATGACATCATGACTACAGTCTGTCTGCTGTTCAGCTTAAGCAGACTGGTTCAAATTCAAAAATGAAACTTTACAATATCATAAAAATAACATATGGTAATTGTATTTCAAGATGTATTTTCCCATAACATGATCCATTTGTATGTCTATACTCTATATCCTCCACCAGGGGGCAGGACCTGAGGCAGCCGATTAGCCAAGACCTAAAGATGGCCACCCAAGAGGACAGAGAGCTGGAGACAGATGATCGGTTTATACAGCATTGAGAGTTTAAATAAATCACTTCCTGTATTGTCTCTAATCAGTCCGCTGACCCTCTTATCATGTTTGTATTTGTGAAGAACAGTGAGACTTTATGCAGGTGTGGGTGAGATCCTCCACTCAACTCTTAGTGGTTTTTTCATTGAGAAAACAGCAAAATGACTATTTCCAAATAGGCTCATGAGTTCAGTCTGCATAGACATTGCAGATATTTTTACTGTAGTAGAACTGAACTCTATCCACTTTCCTCTGGATACAAGTGGATTAGACACTAAAGAAAGCAAAGACTACATGACAGTGATATTAAAGCTGTGCATGCAGATTTAAGTCTTCTGAGACTGTGAGAGATACAACCGCAAAAACGAACATTCTTATTCTGTAGGTGGCTCCCTAAATCAGGGGCCAGAAAGTGCATCCATGCCACCATAAACACTTGGGGCAGTCATATTGATTTCTGCTCCACGTTCTCACTGAGGTCACTACACTGATCAGCTCAGGGCTGAGGACTGGGCCAACTGGGCCAAACAGAGAAACTCACAAAGAGCTAAAGGTGCTGCCTCTGAGGCTCTGACGTCTAATACACACTGCTAGCAGTGACAAAGAGTTCACCACGGCTCATTCTTGGTCTCTGTTGATATAACTCTGATGACATCATCAGTGATGACATCAGCTTGAGACTTGAACACATTTTTTAACAAAAAGCCTGCTGAGTGTGGACTCAGTGAAAGAAATGGGCTTTTAACAGTGAAGGTCTAAGAGATGCTATAGACTTGCAGTATGGAAAGTATAGGATGCAGTGTTACTGGAGCTTGACTCATACCAGGGACTAGACAGGTTCCTCACCTCTGAATCGCTGCCAACAGCTTCGATTAGTTTCAGCGATTCAAATAGGTCTGGTGATGTGCTCATTGACAGCCTTTTCCCCAGTTGGGAAAACAAGGAGCCATTCAGAGATTTGTTGGCAGGGTTACCTGTGCCAGAGCCAGAAAAAAAGCCAAAGAGAAACTGCAACAGAAATGTCAACTTACAGAAAGAAGAACTCCTAAATCTGCATATTTCAAACTTCAAGCCAATGTTGCCAAAAAACCTTAACTCAAAGTCCACCTATTAGCTTTTTCTAGGGCTTTCAAGCAGAAAAACCAGCAGGACCTGTTGAAGATTTTTTTTTCCTTTTGTCAAACCAAGGTCAAGGATGAATTTTCACACTCAATTAAGTTACCGCTCCTAGCAAGCTCTACTGCAGCTTAGATGTCAACTGACTTGAAAATTGTAACGGCAGGACAGACATCGTCAGTCACTCCTGATTGGTTACAGCAAAACAATCTCCCTCCTGCAAACAAATTGGCTAACATGAGCACCATCTCAGGCTGAATAACAAAGTGAAAATAAAATGGGCAATCAAGGCTGACTAGGAACTACAAATCAGGCTTCTGCTGCATCATTTTTTTTGTTTATCTATCTCGCAAATCCCCCAGCTTGATGGAAGTTTAATAGTAAATTGCTTGAGTACACCTTGAAGAGTGAGTGAAACCACCCAGATACTAAACCTCTATGACAGGTGTTGGACAGAATCCAAAACTGAAAATTAGGAAAAAACAACTTCTCACACTGTTTTCTGCTCCCATAATAAGCCATATTAAATTATTAACAACCTGGTGAGGTTGTTATTAAATCTGTTCATGGTGTGAGGACCATGAACAAAGTAAAGCAAGCAGACTAGATTTTTGCCTGTTTTTCATTTACTGATGTCTTTACCATGTTGTTTGAACACAGGCAATAAACACCATCTAATTAAAGACAAAGGTTTACATATAATAAACAGATGCGGGGAATTATACACTAGCACATGTTGTTTGTTGCTGTACTGCAAAAGCCGAGGCACCTCCTTCTGAGTGAGATGGTAATTATCAATGCATTAATTAAAACTGACATTTTGCATTCCTATTTATATTGAGCCAATTACAGTGTGTTGCTACATTCTCTGAGGAATGTGTTTTTCTTACCAAGATTTAATGCTGGCCTTCATTTGGAAAGAATGCTTTTATATTTATTACAACAACAAATTCTTCAACCTCTCATGACTCTTACAATTCCGTCTGATTTACACATAAGTTCGCGATTCTATCTCTCTTTCTCACACGCGTACACGCACAAACACACTTCACCTCACTCCACTTACTGCCAAGTCAATTTCTCATGCCCTTCTGCCAAGTACTGCCAATATGTTGGAGAGGCAAACATGATGAGAATGCTTCACTGGTTGTTCACTGCACTGATGGACAATCAAGGGCACTCCCCGTGACAGGCAGCGCCGGCTGATCCTTTTACTGCTTATTTCTACACTGGCTCAAATAAAAAGATCCGATTCAGCGTGCCACATCAATATCTCGTCGTTCAAAGCGGAGTTTTCCTACTTCAAATGTGTATTTGGGGGGGGAAGAGAGAGAGAGAGAGAGAGAGAGAGAGAGAGGGAGAGGGAGAGGGAGGGAGGAAAAACAGACGATGAGAAAGACATCAAGAGGAAGGAAACAGTATGAATATTTAGGAAACACAGATATACTCCTCTACTCTGGATGTGTCAATGGATTTATTAATTTAATGTGTCTTAAGCCCCATTTGGATGGGATTAACAAAACAGAGGGAGGTGGGTAATGAAATATTCACCGTGCTTCTCCATAATTTAACTTATCGTTCTGGACAGCATTTGAACCATGGGGGAAATGACAGGATATGGTCTGTAACCGACGTGGACATTCCACAGCACAGAGCCAAAAGAGAAAACCAAAAGCCTCTTCAGGTGAGCACTTGACAGCAAAGATGCGCCATGAGCTGAATTTGAACCAAAAATTGTACTCCTCCTCTGAGTCATAATTCAAAGTCTGCTTAGAAATCAAAGAAAAAAAAGATGCTTCAGAGCTTGCCTGATAATCATCACATTATAAAGTTTTATTCAGTATCAAAGTCATCCAGTGATAGCTGTCTGTACATCAGTGGATACATTACAAACAGGAACTGCTAAAAGCAGCTTCAGCATAGTTTTACTGGCACCAATATGCCAAAATGTAAACAAATTAACAAAATAAAAACAGGGCTCAATGGAGAAGACCAGTACCTCCCTTTACATTACAACAGCCCATTTGATCAGTGTTAATGGGGTCTCGCTCTCCTTTCTGTCATCAAACTGGTTCCCAAATAAGTCTATACTATATGTTAGTGTTAACATGTATCTGTCTACCAGATCAGCAAAAATATTTTGACTTCTAGAATTCTCACACAGAAATCAAATGTCACACTGAACTGATAAAAAAGTAGAACAAGCAGCTTTTTGCTGGAAAAAAAACAAAAATCTATTTTGAAATACAAGGATGTGGTTCCAGACGGGTAATTTCAGCTATACATACCATGTTAAACTCACCAAACCTCCATTACAGACATAAATCCCACCTGAATGATGCTGTACAGATACTTTACCATAAACACTATCATCTCTTCTGCCAACCTTTATTAAGTGCAGTAGATAAAGCTAAAGACATCTTTTACCAGTGTGTCTGTCAGCATCATGAAAAATGTCCATGAAGGAAGTAAAGAATTGCATCTTTAGGTCAGTAAAAGCAATATTTTCTGGGCCTGAAACATCAGAATCAGTTTCTCACTGGCTACAGAGAGATTTTAACCCCTGCACGTATCCATCATGACCCATTCATCCAGCTGACACTTACAACCTGCAAGGCGTTGGCAGAGGTTTTTCTGGATCATGAAGAGAAGGGTCAGTTCATATTGGGCTCTATGGCACAGCTTGAACATATATCTGTGGCAACATGTTGGAAGTCTTTAATCACAGCTGCTATTCTGTCATGACATTTATCGTACAGCTTCAGCAGAGCTTTCTGAGAGAAATATGTTCGCAATGGCAGATTGTATCTCTCATTGAGCACCATTTGTTTTGAAACCACTCTCGTGAGTGTAAGATGTGCTTCTCCGTTCAAGCGTATCCTACATCTGCCTCAGCTGGCCTTGCACTCATTTTTTTATTGTCAAAGCCATTCAAATGAATAATGAATTCGGTGTTTTCATCTGATGTCAATATGACTTTCTGGCAGTGATTTTAAATGATCTGTCATTGTGTGTTTTCATCTTTACCAAAACCAAATTGTGTCCTCACAACTGACACAGCATCTTTTCTTTGCAACAATTACATTTCCCGCTATTGTTCTGGTCATTTTCTTTCTTTAAGAAGATATTATTTACATTTACATTTAGTCATTAGACTAACTTAACCAGAATGCTTGTATTACATAAACCTAACAACACATCCAAGGCTTATAGGATGTGAGCCCCAGTCTATGGTGCAGTCCTGATCACCTCCACAGCCTGCATGCAGTACAAAAACATAGAGTGCTTCCTCGACTGGAAAAATGTTGCAAACATAATCCAGGCAGCAATTAAGTTTCCTTCAAAACATCATTGGGATAACAAATTAGCAGTATATATACAAAACCTCTAGGAGAAAGTGTTGTGGTTATAAACTTTTCCTGCTCCAAAGCTCGTTAGTTGTCTTTCCTCTTAGGTTCATACTGGTGGCAGTGAGTAATCCTGCAGCTCTGTAGTATGAGAGATGTAGTGGTGCACATCCCTCTATAATTAAATGCACTATTAGTGACTATTGGTGGCAATTTGCAACCCAATGAAACTTCAGGTTGTTGCAAAATGCCTTGCTTAAAGTGTGCAGTTTGCTTTTGAATGTGGTGAGTTTAAAACTAGCTTGTTTTGTTATTCAATTGGAAGTGTTGTATGTGGCATTGAAATACATGAGCTTAATATGAATATGATATGAAAAAAAAACTAAGCATGTCTTCCTCTTGAACAACACTACTGGGGTTCCCTTTTTATGATGAATTTGTAATGGAAATAATCTTTGCATAGATTCACAAAGTTAAAATGGTCAATTAAAAGCTTTTTACTATTCTCATGCTCTATATCCTCTGATGATGGATGAAGGCGTAGTTTTGCATCATTAATATCAAATTATTGCCTCAGATAAAAGAAAAAGTCATAAATATTCATATATCAGCATTTTCCAGTGAGATAAAAGAGGTGTGGATGCATCTCTAAACTGGCCAGTGCTTCTGCTGTGTTGGCTGAGTTAATACCAATACACACCTGAATAATTCATATCTGCCTCACATTTCTTTGATGACTTTCTGCAGCTAACAATGTACTTACAGTATGTCAGGTATCTGATTCCTGTTTTATTAAAAGGAACAAAAAACAAACATTTTAAAGTAACACGCTACGCACCTCAGCCAACCCAACTGCCAAGGGACTTGAAATCCTGTTGGAAGGAACTCACTGCATGCGGGACAAGTATGATCTGCTGTATTTGACACTTTTTTGATGTTTGAATCTGAGTATTTTCTGTAAGTGATACAATGTTTGAATCTGTGCACAGTTTGATAAGACGGAGCACTGTGAAAGTGACACTTAAAATGAGGAGATAACAGTCTGTTAAATACTCATATCTGTATCTGGTTGGTATCATTTGTGATTCTTGGTTGACACCACAGTTAAATACTGCAGGATTCATATTTTGATTCACCATGTTGTTTAGTTACTAGATTAATTTGCACATACAAATAAATTGCACCAGGGTTTAGATCAGATTTAGATTTACATCATGGATAATGAAAGATAATAGATGTATAACTGTACAATGTGCAATTGTGCAAACGTGTAATCACAGTAATAAAAGCTATTAGAATGACTTCATTGTGTACAGCTGGCATCACAGCACATGCTGGAGACAGAAATCCTCATCCTCCCTGACAGAAATATCTGTATCAGCTCCAGCCTGAAGACATTCTCTACAGGCAGCAACACTGAAGCACTTTGAAAAAAAAAAAAAAAAAAAAAAGCAAATGTCAAGAATCATTCTGTTGCTGCTTACAACAAAATGTGCCAGGCTATGATGGAAACGTCCGTCTGTGCTGCAGACAGTTATTTCAGCGGGGAGCCTCATCCATATCTATCCTCTATCTGTGTCAGCGCAGCGGCCGGGACACAGCCAGCAGGGTTAATGATGAGCAGAGGGACAGATGGTTTTTGTTGTCATCTGGAGTGATGGCTCCCAGCCTCGTCTCTGTCATTGAACCGAGGCTGACGGACAGACAGACATACAAGCAGCATGGGAGATCCTTACATAGTTGTAGGCTGATGATGAGCTTTGCAGAATGACATGTCCCTTTTTTTTTTTTTTGTACGTACCAATTTGTTTTCCCGGTGTTATTTGGTGAAGTAGCCCCCTGTGCTTTTTTCCCCAGTTTGATAACTATCATAACTACAGAAATAACATCAACCTATTTTTATCTCAAATGAGGTACAGGAATGTGGCTCTTGCAGGTGCTATTTTTGGAGCAAATCGCAGTTTAAGATAAGCAGATAAGAGATCATAATGGACTGCTGACTGTCAGGGATGAGAATATGCAAGCGTTTTCATGTATATCACTTTATCTGTCAGTGTTAGACACAGTGTCCTCTTGTACCTTGACAAATGAATACAGCTGAATGAACACAGTGTGTGCTTGTGCGTGTGAGAAAGAGAGAGCACGAAGGCTTGATAATTTACTGCTACAGAAGCTTTTCCACACTGAGAAACTTGGCTGGCTTTTAATTGACTTAATCATTTTATTACTCTACAAAGACAAAAAGATGAATGCTCTCTTATCTGTTAGGAACAAAACGAACAAGCCTGCCAGAGAAAAAGGAGAAGATATAAAGCATTTTGAACCGGAATGAAAAGATGTTTCTGTTCCTACGGTTCGGAGGTCCGCGGGGAAACTTTATCTTCAGACAAATTTTGTATCAGTGCCACTAGAGCTTTTTTTTTTTTCCTTGATGTCAGATAAAGCTTTCATTATTTCAGGGTATTCTCAGCAGAGAGATGACAAAAGACCCACCACTTAAGCCAAAGTACGTACCATTAGTGTTGCTGCAGGACTGTTGCAACACATATTGTAGCTCAAAGTTTTCATGGTCCGTGACAAAAAAAATACTTTCATACACTCAAGGATCATAGCAGGACACTCTTGATAAACATCTCAGCCATATGATTGGAAAGTACTGTGACCTACTGCAACGGAAAACAATAACAGCTTTTACAGTGAAATGTAGATGTGAAAGTTGAGAGACACACCCAACATCACAAAATCTGGTCATCTTACTGACCAGGTGATCGTACAAAATCAATAGTCAGTTTTCCAAAACTACATTGATGCATCCTTCATTTTTAGCCCAATTTAGCTAGTGCTTGTAGTTATTTATTTCATATTTAATAACATCACAAAGTACAGTATATGATTGGTGCGCCTCATGTCTTCAGACTCAAAATTTACAACGGAGGAAGTTGAGAAACAGGCATGCTAATCCACAGCTTATGAAATGGGAAAAACTCTGGCAGCTGCTAGAAGATATGAAATTGCAATAGGATCAATCTTTTCTCAGTTACATTGAGTGCCAATCTTCTGTGCAAGTTACTGATGTGTTTCTCAGTAATGACTTTCAGTTAGACTGACCTCTTTTGTTTTGCCGGTGGATAAAAATGGGGACCTTTACAATTCCTCACATGTTGACTGAGGAGCTAATCCCCATCCGTCAGACTCACTGAGTTTGACAGGCATCTGCCATTACAGCTGCAACTCAATCAGCTCATCATTGGGAGCTGAGTGATGACACTATAGGATGGAGACTGGCAGTTGTGAGTACAGGGCAGACAGTGTCTGAGGCTCAGGCTTGCAGTGTAATAACATTATACCTGCTTGGAGAGAAAAGGAAGGCGAGTCTGTGATAATGAGCAATATCCACGCAGGTTTAACGGTCCTTTGCTCTGTGGCCTGTTGTTCCCAGGCTTTGCCCGGATGTACTGTGTGATAACTGGGTTGAACTGACTCTGGGGAAGAGTGGGAGGACTGGAGAGGAATGCTGGGATTCGAGGATATGGTAGCCTAACTCCATGAAGCCTCAGATTTTCCCAGGGAGGGACCTGCATTGCTCTCATATTTGATGTCTCACCAGTTTCCTCAGGCAGACTGGCAGTTTTTCCTACACAAGAGCCAAGATACAGCATCACAACACACAACACATGCTCAAACATACACACACGACCACACACAGGTAGCGCATAAACAAGTGCAACGACGCATGGCCCGCGGGTAGATTGTGCGAATGAATGATCTGAATGAGTACTTTTGATGTGCAGCTTTGTTATACGCATGGAATACAAAACCTCTTTTGTATGGCGTGCAATTGAGTTCAGAACTCTCTTCTATGATTCAGTGTATTCTGTGTTGCTGGTTGCTACGCATCATCATAACAAGAGAGATTGATAGAGATGGAGAAATACAGAGAGAACGGATGAAAGCCATTCCTCCAGAGGGTTTTCTCTCTTTTTTTGCTCCACTGGTCATCAAAGATCTTTGGCCCCTCTGTGCCTACTTTGCTGCCAGTTAGTGTGCAAACATGGCAGCACACCAACTCCTCTGGAGCCAGGCAGGGCCACCCACAATCAGCAGGCATTAGAAATGGCAAAACACACAGTGGATGTCTGAGTGGAGCTGTAATAACACACTTTTTTTCATTTATAGATCTGGCAATTTTTCTTCTTTTGTGGTTGAACAACATCACGGATTCCAGAGGGGGAAATAGAGAGCCTTGGCTCTGAGAAAACCAGCCTTGTATTTTTGGCACATCCACTCTGCTGTCCATCAATATTTGTGAGCATTAAAACCAAATCAATGTCTCCTGGACGGGAACTAATCCCTGTGGCCTTGTGCTTTGTCTGGGCACCACCACCTTTCATTATTCAACATCAATCGGCCATGGAGAGAATGAAAGGACCACAATCAGATTAGTGACAGGTACACTCCCTGAGATAACAGCATTAGCTCCTTAAAGGCGTAGCTAACTGCTGGCCCCAGACATGCTCTTCATCCTCATCCATCCTTCATCTCTCCCCTTGCAGTGACCTCACTCATGTGACAAACAGATGACAGGTTTCTAATAAAATGTTCCCCCGAATATCATAATTTTAGTTATGGATATCTTTCTTTTCCCAGCAAGCAGTGTTCATGATATTTCAAATTTAGCCAAAAAAGGTTCTCCTGAGCCTCCAGCACTGATAATCCCTCTGTCCTTTCAGTGGTGGGGATCCCTGAACAGGATTGGCCTGTAGATTGGAGCCATCCCTCTCCCAATCCCTCCTATTAGATCTGCACCTCAAGGCCTTTCCTCATTAAAGGAGTGGTGGATTTCATCTGGCATTGGGCTGACACCCCATAGATTAGACCCTCTATCTCTCTGCCTTTCCTGCCTTCACCCTCTATCTCTCTGTCTCCCTCTCTCTCATTTCTCTTCAGAGCTCCAATTACTCTTCTCTGGCTGAGTGTCAATAAACCCACCCAACACACATACACATACACCATCTGATAGCAGCTCAGGCCCTTCTTCTCCCTCCTCCAGCACAACAGAGAAAATTACACTGTACAAACCAATCTATTTCAATTTAATGATACATTAACTTAAACAAGAATTTTGTTAGGGACTATTAAAATGTTATATGCCTTGACTGATATTTGGAAACTAGAAAGGAAAATGTAATTCAACTGGCTTTCCTGCACCCTCTAATCCCATTAAAAAAAAAAAAAAAATCTCCACAAGATATTTCCCTTAAGAGCTGTTTTGTCAGCTTCTAGCCTAATAAAATAGTACTACTTTATCAATAAGGTTGTAAGGGAGGTGCAGAGCTGAAATGGATTAGTGTGGACAGGCCATCAGGGCAATAGATAAGTCTCCAAGAAGTGTTTAAAAGCCCAGAGAAATGCTTTCTGTTGTTATCTGGGAGGAGGGGGAGACGGAGCCTATTGAATGTGATGGGCTCTGGCAGAAAATCAGTGGTCACTGAGCCACTAAAGCAAGCCCCCGATAATGGAATACAATACAAAACAAAAGCCGCTCTATAAAATCTGAATTGGACCAATTTTGTTCCCCGACTCGAGTTTTGTTGCGCCTGTCTACAGGTATCTTGTGCATGGAACTGTGTAGCCTGTACAAGCAAGGGAATGAACCACTCGGCAACAATATTGAAATTCACTGCCGCGGCTGTTTAGGCAATAAATGAACATGAGCCAACAGGCTAAAGCGTCTCTGAAGCCAGTTCTCAGACTGCCAGCGTGATACAAATTGCCAAACAGTAGATCTATTTTGTATACTATCATTTTGATACATCACATTAATAAGAAAACTCTACCCAGTACAACTGCTCTTCAGTATTGTATTGCTGAGCAGTTTAAGTGATTCAGTGTTCTGCCATCTGTCAGTAGCATTGGTTGGCTTGGGTCAATGCCACACGGAAGACACACTTGAACAGAGCTGTCGATGGGAAATTGGGAGGGAAAATGAAGTAGAGTGCCTATTAAAAACCATTACAACCTTATTCATTCATCACTCTGCCCTTCTGCGTCTGCAGTCACAAGTTTTTATCAACTTAAACAGTAACTTTAAAAACATAAACCTCCCGCTTCAGTCGGTCCCATGTGTCTTCACAACTAATGAACCTGATTAAGTGTCAGCCCCTCTGAGATTGTAGCAGCAATTTGATCTTTTGCACTAAGCTGACTGAGAGTCGATATGTGGAAACGCTCTGTTTTCTCAACGGGAACGGCGGGTAAAGCCCCAAAGAGATTCCAGGTGGAGTGGCAGCACCCGAGGGGCCACACCAGCTGCTTCGCCAGTCTGCATCTTACAGTAGTGTGCTTCCACCTATCACCTGTTGACACACTGGATGTCATGGGATGGATCATAAAAAAAAAACATTAAGTCCGCCTGAAAGCTCTTTCATCATTATAACTGCCATCATAAATGTTTGTGTTCCTGTGCCGTTTTTACAGCATGTTTGCTTGTTTCAAAAAGTATGCCCATAGGGAAACGTGTTCAATTTGAACAAAGCAAAAAAAAAAAGTTCAATGGAGCGATGTACTTCCTAGAGGGCTGTGTGAAACTCAGTGGAAAATTAAACAACCATAAAAGAGTCTGTTCTGTCATAGATTAGCTGCTTGTAATCACTGATACAATTGTTCTCAGAATTTCATCACCAAAAAAACAAAAAAAAACCCAAAACCCCACATGTAGATAAATGAGAAAACAGGCTGCATAACTCTTATCACTGATTGGAGAAGTATTGTGTAACCTGTTTTCCAATATATTTTAATGAAAGTCCATTGCTCACGAATTAAAAGCCAAAAAAGAAAAACATCTAACAAATGTAATGTGTCTAATCTGGATATTAGAGAACTCAGTCTTTAAGTCCTGCAGTATGTGTCTCCTATCACTGCACCATTTTCCTCAAAGATTGAACCAACACAAACCAATTAATTCTTAATTGTCAGTGCAGATGGTGATTTTCTTGACATATGGATTTACTTTGTGCTCCACAACTGTTCGCTCGTCTTTGAAATGAAAACCTATATAACACCACCGATAGTTTTGTGCCAGCCATCTGTTCTGGCTAATCTTGATTATAATACTCATAAAGCATTTATTGATTGCGATGCTAACATTAGTAACCAATATGCTGTCTTTTTATACTTTTCTCTGGCTTTGTTTCTCATTATTCTGAGTGCATTTTCCATCCGTAAACACGTGTTAATAATCATTTTATGCTATAAAAGTAATAAGTCACTTGAGGATTTGCTTTGAATAAACACATAAACTAATTCCTGCTATGGATAACGAAATTCAAATGTTGACTGGGGAGTCTCTATTATTAGTCTTTGCATTTCCCTCAGTTTTGTATTTGCAGTCGTATTACATGCAAGAAAGGGACTTGTTCCCTGGCAAAGCTCCATAATCCAAACTAATGAGCTGTGACTTTGGCACCATTGATGCACAGTAAGAAGGCCTTGCTAGAGGATTCCTGATATGGACCAAACATGTCAGCCTGGCTGCTTCTGACTGCTGCCACTGGATCTGAGTGTCAGCAAGCTGTTTGACTGAAAAGATTTCTTATTATGGTTGAGAAGAGTTGTTAATGCACAAGATGGAGGAACGGAGAGAAAAGAAAGAGAGAGAGAGATAATCCAGTCAGTATAGATTCTTCTTTGTGTACTATTAAATCTAGATCATACAACGTTAAAAAAAAAAAAAAAAAAGATTCCCTCTACTTACAAGAGAGTTTTTGGTAGAAACTCAAAAGCCAATAAGCCTTTTCCCAGAGCATCAACACTCGCACAAACAGAATCCAGCGTGAAAATGACTCTGCAATTGCAAATCAGTATAAAGGCATTCCCAGTGTGCAGCACACAACAATGAACTAACAATGGATCAAACCCCTGAGAAAATAAAAGGCTTTGCAATGAAACACCAAGGTTGTTGCAAAGAGAGGAGGCCGAACGTTATCTCTTTGAATTTTATATCTTATTACCCAAAGGAACGCGACAGAAGCGATGACCCAGTGGTGCATATGGAATTCAAAGCTGGTGTCTGACGGAGAGCGCATTCTGAGCTGAGGCATGTTCGTGTGGCTCTTTCAGCATTTTATCAATACAACTCAGTGGGACATGGAGGTGGGAATGAAAAGAGGTGAGGTGGTGAAAGGGCCGGGGTGACTTATCTAAACAGAGATGCATAAATATGTGCTGTACAGTGCACGGTCAAACCTTTAACTGCTGCAGATAGCGAGGCTGCGTGTCTGTGACCACCTGTCCACCTGGGAACAGAATGCATCCAGGCTGATCAGGACAGATCACACCTTGAGTCCACATAAGTATTATAGTATTGGGTGTAAATGAAAACTGGTTAAATGTATGTATGACTATAGATGGGACATTTTCACTCAGTCAGTCATTAAAGACAATTATGAAACACAGCAGGATTTGTGTTTACATTTTTCTGTAGTTTGATACTTAGAGAGAGAGTAAGGAAATCCAGCACTGTTGCTTGAGGGTCTTGTCATATTGTTGCATACACCGCCATCTGGGGAATATTTACAGATGAGATAATGCACAGACAGTGGAGGATTTCCGTGTTAAGTATTCTGGTAATATGGTTCAAACGCAAATGTAAATAAAACACCTTAAGCGTATTTAAACTACATCACACTTACATTTCAAAAAGCTACAGAAATGGAAAAGGGCTGTGAATCATGCAGCAGAGAATGTAGACATTCAGTACAGATGAAGAGATGACAGGTTCACGTTCTTAGCACCGTGCCCCGAGGCCATCACCATCCATTTCAGATATGAATATCTTATTGAGAGCCAGCGTGAGACATTTCATGCAATTAAGATTGCTATTGAGATGGTGTGTTAATATTTGAATAGACCTGCTCCCATACAAACTCCTGACTTGCAGCACATTGTACATCTCCAGTAACCTTGAGACTAAAACATTTTTTTTTTTTTATCCTTTTGTCACATGCAAACCTCAGTGTTTCATCTTTGACAGCAGCTCACCTGACAATCTGTGATCATCATTAATATTTGAGCTCTTCATTCACTACATCTTCTGACAGAGAGGCGGTGAGTCAGAGAAGCCATAGGGGGAATATTCAATAGCTGAACACACATATTATACAAAAAAAAAAAAATCTCCTTAAGTGAAATATGACTTAAAGATTATTGAGCCGGAGACTAAAGGATGTGAAGAGCTTGTTACATGCAGACAAAACTAATGTGACAGCAAAGACCTTAAGCACCGTTCCCATTAAGCCTTAACAACATCTGTGGGTGAGCATATGTCCTCTAACTTTCCCAGTTGATCTCAATAATGTATACAGAGCTAGAAAGGAATTTACATAAAAACCCACGTAGGATCAGGTAAAATAGCTGGTAGGCAGTCAGAGGCTCTTGCTTGCCTCCCTGCTTATGAATATTAAACACCACATGATCACCAGAGCTGTGCTTCCCCTAATAAGGATGGCCACTCTTGTTGAAGGACTGTGGGATCAAAATAGCACAAGCTACGGACTTTCTGTGACCTTGGTGAATTAACATGCAGAGAGCAGAGGGCACTGCGCTGTGCACATGAAAATCACTCCTTGTGTTTTCAGCCAATGCGAGACAGATCAGTCCAGCTGGAAAGCAGAGAAGGAGAGAGTGCGTTTTATTCAGGAGATATTCCTGAGAGATGAAGGCAAATTCTAACTGATGAATATGCAATGTGCAGTTTATGGGAAGATCTTTGGGCGGCAACACATGGGAGAATCTGTGAGAGACTACAAGGCGTGTATTCTGTGCGTCCAACAGATGAACTGTTTTGAAACAGGTGTCAATTAAGTTGACTCTGAAAGGCAAGAAGCTGGAGTGAATTTTATGTCTCGTAGTTTAATATAAATGGTAGAAATCTCTACCGCTCACCTTGTTTACCTCGTCCAGCATGTTCCATGTCATTGATCACATATCTCACTTCAGTGCACTGCTGAATGAAGGTTTTGAGAGTGCATTTACAAAAATAATGTATTTTTCTATTCTGTAATCATGTAATTTACAAACACTTAGGTCTCATTACTTGAGCATTCAATTCTTTGACATGCTACATTACTTCAATTTCTATTTTAAAAAAAAACACAGAGAAAACAAATGTAGGGTAACCTGTACAGTTAGATAGCATGTTCAACTTTCCCCGAGTTATGTTTTACTAAACTACTGTTATAATCTTGTGTCTCCCTAGCCTGCTGCCGGTCTCCCAGTGGCTCTCTCTCCCTGTGTGTGTGTGTGTGTGTGTGTGTGTGTGTGATCGTGTGTGAGTGGAGGCAGGTGTGTTGGAGTCAGAGCAGAGCCACACCAGCTGCACTTCATCACCGTTATCAAGCTCTTTACAAATACCCGGCTCTGCCACCGCCACTCTGCTTCAGTCAGTCTACGCTTTGAGTCATTTTTCATGCATTACCTGTTTTCTTGTTGTTGCCTGTTTTTTCCCCCCCTCGCCTAACCCTGTCTCCTGCAGTTCCATCTGCTCTGTCTTCAGCCCCTCGTCTCGTCCCTGGACCCTCCCTCGCTTTTCCCAGCCCCATGTTCCCAGCTTCCCTAGACCTGCATTGTATTTCCCCAGCCTTCAAATAAATACTTTGTTCCTATTATATCCCTGTCTCCTCACCTCGGGTTCACCTGCTCCGTCCCACTTAACAACTACAGCTGATTCAAGGGACAACAGCTTATCTAAGCAAACTAAGCATATTTAAGTGGCCGACGCAACAACTGCCATGACATCCTGTTCTCAAACCTTCTCTTTTGTATAAATCACTTTTCTTAATGTTAGTCTCTAGGCAGGGATTTATACAGTAAATGTATTAGATTAAGTTGTATTTGCAGTTTCCTGTAGATGGACGTACACAAAATGTTCAGGTGTTACTACTTCATATGCTGATGAATAGTTTAATCTGTAGTAATGCATCATATTTTACAATGTCATTATGTTCTATATGAATAACCTTAATCCGCAACTGCATCAAAAATGTTACCACAAGCCATCAGACAAATGTGAAGTTAGAGTTCAGCACTTGACTTCATTTAGTCAAAAAAGACAATAACCCATAAGTCACTATCCTGAAATAAGAAATTAACTATATACAACATATTGCTACAGACATGAGTGGGATTTTTCTCCACACTTATAATAACTTGATAACTTGACTCTTATGCGGCTGTAATACATATTAATAATTATAAATTTAAGAGTGATATTTATCAGGTTTTTCTGGCTAGGTGAAGAAACAATGAGCCTTAGTCATAAATTAGGGTCTATTGTTTGACACAACGGGCATCAGTATGCAGTTTTTCATCATTTTAACTGTATAGCAAGTACTTCTAGTAATTTGCTGCATATAAACAGCACTTGGTAAACATTCTTATTTTTGTATTTCTTTGCCATCATTCCTATCAATAATAATTAATATCATACTCACCTCAGTTACTGAGATCTGGGAACACAGATCAACACAGCAACATCAGGCTGTTGCCAGATTGTTATAACAACTTTATTTGGAAATAAAGCTGCAAGAGTGAAAAGTGCATGCAGACAGTTTTCATGTGCTTTCAAGTCATTCTCTAAATTGTGATGGATATTTATTACAGACAGTTTGGGTAAAAATGTGACAGTTCAGTGTTTTCTCTTCTAAACAAGTTTTACCATCGTGGGGTTCAGTAAGTTTATGGTTCTTTGACTGCTGGCATCTTGTTCCTGTCTGACTTCTTTATAGCAATGTTGCTGCTTTCCCAGATCTCAGCAATTAACTTGATGAGTATAATGTAATTATTTCCAATCTCTATTTGTGGCCTCAGAATTACTTTTAAAAGAAATAAAACACGATATAATATCGCTAAACATCAAACTAACGTTCTTTGCAAGTGGTTTGAGTTAATTGAGCATCAAGTTCACACATTAAATATAAATATATGTGAATAAGCCTCATTATAAAATGTGAACAAATATAGAACTTCAGCTTTAATTACAATCATCACAATCCTTGTTAGTCAGTGTACTGAGTCCTCAAATTCTTTTAATTAATGTTTTATATTGTTTAATATTCTTATTATTTAAAATGGGATAGAAATACTCTACAAACAAAGCTATTAAAAGCCATGTGATGTATTAATTCTAGGGCATTTGCAAAAGAACGGCTAACAAGAACTTTATGGCTGTTTGAGTCAGAGTTTTCTCAGAGCAGTCTCTCCCCCGCACAGCCTTATCCCTCCCAGTATATCTTTGGTCACACCCCTGCTAATAAGATAACATGTATCTTGCTGTGTATTTGCCACTCTGAGTGAATGCGTGTGTGATGCACTTCTGAATGAGGTATTGTAGGCAGTGGCAGTAATTAAAAAAAAACTAACAAAATGAACAAACAAGCAGCTGTGATGGGATCATAAATATTTTCAGGCCCATTTTAGCATGCTAATTTCCGTTGGGATCACATTTCAATTTTATCGCTCCATTTCATTTCCTACCTTCACCCCCCTCCCCTGTAGTGTCATTTCTACGGAGTGTTTCTTTACCTGTGGCAATCTGTTTCACGGTGCTGAGATTACAGGCAGGCCTAATTAAAGCTGTTGTTATATTTATAGAATTAGCGGCGTATTAATTGGAGCAGAACGAGCGGAGAGAATGTGAGGTGGGCAGACAGACGTGGGAGAGTAAACTGCATTCACAAGGCATGTTAATCCATCACACTTCAAAGTCCCTCATGAGACATCTGAACAACCACGGCAAAATGAAAACTACAAGCGGTGTCTCATTTCAGGGGACACCTCGTCTTCTACCTGTGCATTTCAATATTGAATACATCACAGTTGGCTTGATCCAAAAGCTCTTCCAAATGTAGCCAAATAACGCTGCCTTTTCTTAGCCCAACTGGAAAGACTTTGATAACTGCTGATTGTGGCGTCAGATCAGAAAATACTTGAGTGCTTGATCCAACAATGTATTTTGTCACTTAATTTGGAGGAGTTGTGGTTTTCATGGCATACCAATGAAGAGAAACAACAAATATGCAACACTATATATGTACTCTGTCATCTTTACTGTAATTGAACACAAATAAAGTTATAGATTTCAGCTTTAACTCGAAGGTTTGTGCTCCAATAACCAACAGACCAGATCAGTGACAATCACCGTGAAGCCAATAAAGCCAGATTGGATTGTGTTTTCCAAAAAGGCAGTCAAGTGAAAAAACAGCTTTGCCCTCAGAATGCAGTGGCTGCATCGATTTTGCGCTGGGGTCACTTCTGTCTTGCTATCAGGCAAAGCATGCCAGAGGATCTTGGGCAGACAATGGACCAATACTCTGCCAGTTTTTTTTTTTTTTTTACTGACAACAGCCCCTATTGAATTTCTTATCGATATCTGTATCAAGCAAAATCATTGCCCTGCCTCAGTCAAGCACCCATTCTTTATTAATACCTACTTTGGATCGGCGCTCCCATCGATAGAGAGGACGGATACACTTATTACATGTGTTATCTGGTCTCCGTCCTCTGAATGAGACACCATTGCGGGAGAGTGAGGAGGAGAAGGAAGAGGAGGAGGAGGAGGAGTGGAGTTTATTGGTTTTAGCAAGGTCAGAGTGGGAGAGAGGGGAGAAAAAGTGCTGGGCCAGCACAATGGGCTTTTATTTTGTTGGGTCAGGCTGTACAGGCGATTAAGCTGTCAGCCAAGAGGGGACACTATTGATCTGGTAATGGGGGGGGGGGGGTGTTTTAATTTATTAGTCAGCAGCAATTTGATTTGATAGTGAGGAGGTGTAGCAATGTGAGGGCTACACAGAGATGTGATCACTACAGTCTATACAAAGAACATCTCATTAAGGTCCTCAGAGTCCTTCTATCCTCCTACCAGCTTCCCTTTGGACTCATTGCAGTGACAGCCTTTGGGCACAGTCAAAGTTTTATTGGCATGCTATATGAGCTGTTTCCTTGCAGGTAATTTGATATGACACACGTTGAATATAATACATCATTTTGACTGCCACAGTGGGGCCATCTGCGCAAGATCTCAATTCATATTGACAGACGGGGGAAATTGAGAAGAATTGAGCCAAGCAACGGGAGTCTGGAGAAGTCTGTAAAAGTGTAATTGGGTGGGCTGCTCCTAGAGCGAGAGGGGGAATTACAGGGTCATGGACTCTAACAACCCTCAACCCTGACAGTCAGAGGAAATGACTGTGTATTTTACACAGTGGTTTCATAAAGCATCAGTGAGCAGAGCTGCTCCTGTGCATTGACAGGAACTGAAGCCTTCTGATGAAGAGCCGTGCAGGAAATGGATTTGCACTTTGAAATATTGATATGGTAGAAGGCTTCCAATGTTTTCTCTATAGATGTTGAGCTATGGAAACAACATTCTGCAGAAAACATAAACATACAATATACTGTAACTCCTCATCCAGAGTTACAGTTTCAACTCCAAGAGGTCAAGTAAGTGTACTGAACATAGACTTTCTGTCAAGACTCTTCCATTGCATAGCAAAATAAAGGATTTTATTTGTCATGGTATGTTTCATATGATGAGATAAAGGCACACGTGCAGATACTGTACATTCAAATCAAGACATCAGATTTTCCATCAGCAGTTCTGTTCTATTTTTTTAAACACTTACGACACACTAATATGAAAATGGCTTTAACAATGTTTCACTCTGTACTGCGTGTTTGAAATCATAATAACTAACTTAATAAAATTATTTCATAGGTGGAGGTCCACAATACTAAGGAACAGCAAAATGGACCACTGGCCTCAGCTGGCCTGTGTGTGTAATGTCATCTTTGAAATGATTGCTTTCACTATCATCATAATCCATGTTCAGACAGACAGTGTTATGTCAGTTTGGTCATTAAGGCAGTAAATCCTCGCTTGCCCCTTGCCCTTTCATTTCAGAGAGAGGGGCAATTAATCTACATCCTTTTACGAGCAAGATCACATATGAATATGCCATTTAATGTCAGTTTATTACCATTTTACGGTGCCGTTGAAATTACACTTTTTGGGGTGGCAAATTAAATAGGACAAGTCTTAAGACAGAGGTCTTTAGCAGGGTTAGCCATCAGGAATGAGTTGTTGCTCCATGTGTGCCCAGGCAATAATTCTTTAAACCTCCATGAACTTCACAGATTCCTCACCACCGCAAAGGTTTAAATTTTGTAGCTTACTTAAAATAGAACTGTTGCTGTAAATTGCTCTCCACTGTTGAGCAGAGTATCCTGCTTCTCCTTTCATTAAAAAACAGGTTGAGGATGTGACCAATTTGCCCTGACTTGGCTCTCAGTGGTTCATTTAGTGGGCTCACTATTTTTCACAGAGAGGTGCCCTGTTGGCTTTGTCCTGACAGAGTGGGAGGAGAGTAGCCACCAAAAGGCCACAGCTCCAATTACACGCAGCCTCTGCTCCTTAAATGTCAAGCTACTTTGCATTACCCAAAGTGCAATGGCATTCAGCGGGTATTAGCCCCACTCCAGCCACATCTGTCACATTGTTTCATGTGGCTCCTCAAGCAAAAAGCAGATGATCGTCGAGTCCTTTCCTTCTATCTGTAACCTATCTATCTTCTAATTTTTGCACCTCCCATTGCAGTGAGGTTTCCTACGAAAACAGTCTACCACAGAGTCAAATGAAATAACAATTAGGTTTGTGTGCTGCTATTATGAGGACGAATGGTTGGAGAATGGCCTTTCGGCAGCTTTTGTAATTGCTTCAGAGTGAAGATTCATGATCCTTCTTTCAATGCTGTTGGTTCACTGGCTGCATTGCCACCCAGGGCCCCTAAACTTTTCCCATTAGAGACTCCACAGGCTTGACAATTTAGCTGCTTTGTCGATCATTAAGAGGGGAGACGCTGAGCATCCCCTCTCTAATTAAACCTTGATTAGAAAATTGCTCTACCACAGACACGACAGAGAAGAAAGTGTGAAGCAGGGGACAGAAGGGCAGCTGCAGTAGTCCTGGAGTGTGCAGGTGGTGTAATATGCTCTGGCCATAAAAACACAGCATCAAAGTTGCACTGAACTAGTGTTCTGTCAGCCTGCTCATACAAGACAAAGGTGCAAAGATCCATGTCTTCTTAATTAGTCAATCATTAGTACTCCAGAAGAGAGAATGTGTTCTATTCACAACTTTAGGGATACAACTGGAACATTTTAACACTAATGATCTTTTGCACATCCAAGCGCAATCTTTGACCTTCAGGCATGATGCATCTGCAACATCGCTCACATTTAAGGGCTGTGAAGGTTCAGACAACATACTGCGCAGTAAAAGCCTTTTATGGAAATTATCCAAAACCTTGCTAGTGGTGTTTGCTGGTCAGGGGAACTGGGGAGTGGTTGGTGGGGTTGAAGGAGGACAAGTCAAGTGTCTACAGGCATTTCAGCCAAACATGTCTTACCTACTTCACTAGTCAGACCTCTCTGTTACCCCACTACCTGCAAGGGTCAAAGCCACGTTCATCAATCATGCTCTCACTGAATGCCTGAAGTAATATTTCACCTATTAAGCAGTATTTTCTTGAAAATGACACACTTTCATAAAGGAGGTCAAATTGCCTATTGTTAGTATCTGTAGTCATGTCACTCACAGGCTTTTACTATGAAACCATGACCCATAATTAGTCAACACGTCAAGTGTGGCATGGAAAAGATAACAAACCTGCTTTGCATAGTGCATTTGGCTTTTCTGAAAGAGCATTTTAATTTGAGATGCATACATATACAGTATTTTTCAACGACAGGTATGTAGGGATATCAGTATATCAGTCCCTCCAGGATTTAGTGGAGTTTTTTTCTGATTATTGCGGCCAAAATTCCATTAGCACCATTAAAATCAGTCCATAATGGCCATTAAAATAAATCCAGTAACATAAAAATATAGTTTCATCTTCATGTTCGAGGTAGATTATGTTCATCTTGGTGTCAACAACCCATCAACTTATATTCTTCTGACTAACTGAATGCAAACCTCATTTGGGAACATTTCTTTTCAGGGCCCCAAACTGTACAAGTGTGCCAAGTTTCATGCTTTCATGTAAAAGTGAACATATCACCTCAAATTTGGCACATATCACCTGGACTAAATTGTTTTGCTCGGTCTATAGTAGTCGTTTCTGTTGGCAGGAAAGATTTGTCCATCTTCCACCTAAATGTGTGCCTGAATCCTTGCTGAATGCTAATTTTGAAACTCTAGGTAGTTGTACTCAATTCTGATCTATGTGACCAATCTTTTTTTGTTCTTTATGTTTGAGTATTCTAAAACAGTCCATCCTCCACTTTCCACCCCTACTGAGATACTGCATAAAGGAGACACCTGAGCTCAGAATTATTCCTCTGACTATTTCCTCTGCTGTGAAGAAAGGCAGCTTTTTCTCATTGCCATTCCTGCAACACACTGCATTCAATTTCAATGATCTCCAAAAACACTGAGCTCTCCAAAAAGTGCCGCAGGGTGCCGACATGTTGAGTGAGAGGGTCTCCTCCTCTGTGACAGCAAGCATCCACCCTGCTGGTGAGTTCTTGAACAAAAGGGCATTCAAACAACATAATGTAAAAAACAACTCATGCTGCAATCACATCCATTTGCTCCTCTCCACATCTCCTTTGCTGTTATTCAGAGCTCACTAAGGATTCCCAGAGGAGTCATGTAATCCACATCAGTGCCAGCAGCTGACCTCATCAAATACTCTCTTCATCATACACAGACAGCCTGATCTGTTGCCTGACTTTGTCTTTTATCAAACATCTGTTCCTATGCTCACTTGTCCTGCTGTCCTGAATTGTGAGCAGTTCCATCTTTCACATTGTTTTTGCTACATAACCACATCCACCACTGAAATTATGTTTATATACTGCTCGACATGCAACATGTTGCAATCAACATGAGGAAATGTTTTCATGAATGTGTCCCAAAATGTCCATACAGGACCTAACAGCAAAAACTTCACAGACCGTGTTTGTTTGTATTTTGTTTTACCTACAATATCAGCTCTTGCAATATAGTATGTGCTTATACCAACAAAGACATGACAGTTTTATGTTTAGGCACTCAGAGCAATTGGTACCAAGGAAAGGATGTGGTCTTGGTTAAATATTGAAAAATTCAAAAGTGACTTGAAGCACGAGACACAAAGTGTTTATTAATATTTAACCAAAACCAGAGTCTTTTCCTAACCTTAACCAAAGTGCTTTTACTGCCTAAACCTAACTGCACGCGACACTCAGGATGCCAAACTTGGACTCCAGTGTCAGAGTCCAGCACTTTGTATGCCCACCGTCCAACCTCGACCACCTCTGTACGACTCTGTCACTTTAACAAAACATCTCCTCAAAAAACACTGTACTGAACTTAGTCCAGCCAGAAATGACCATGAAAGCCAGAAGTTTCCACAAATCAATGTATGAGGACATATGTTTGCACATGTACTTTTGAACAGGCAAAGATACATATGCATAAAGTCTGACAATTCATCCATCATCATGCAATGCAATAATAACAAGTGGTAAAACCTTTACAGCACTGCTATTAAATGCACATGTTAGCATTTGCTCGCATACAGGCCAGGGTTAACTGGCAGCCAGTGGACCGTGCGGCCGAACCATTACCATAGTTTTGCATTCTCTAATGTCATTTTCTACAAGGTTAGGCTTCATGTAATCATTGCCCCGGGACAGCAGTAGGCTATGAGAGATAGAGACAGCGCGCTGAGTGGAGGAGCTCTGGGCCACTTGTTCGACTTAATGAGACCGATCTGAACAGATGGAGGAGAGACTCCCAGGTTGCTCTGACACCAAGTCTCCCAGACTGCTTCAGTTGGCCACTCATCTGTTTACACTCTCTCCAGCCCGATCCTCAAAAATGAATCTTTATGTACATTTTGTGTCTGTGTGGACAAGCATGACACAGATGTTGTTGAGACTCTCGTGAACTGCTATTAGATTGAGTTTTTATCTATTTCTTAACCAACTTAAAGATCCTCCCTAGACATGTTTGAAGACATATATAAACATACCCTGCTGCAACTGGAGTAAGTATTTGTGTATAATATGTTTTTCCACAAAAAAAGTTGATCTTGGAATCTTTGAATATACAAATATGTTACATTTCAAAAGTTTACTGCTGCACCATGATGTCTCTTTCACTATAGAGTCTGTTGTCAGTGTTTGTGCACAGGAGGCTTCAAGTTTCCACATCACACTTATGTCAGTTGCATACTGGACCACAATTGGCTCCAAACTAAATGTGATGTCACAAATCATTTAAACTAATATTTAACTTTCCTCCTTCAGCAGATCAATGTGAAAACAGCCTTCCAGTGCCAAACTCTGCATCATTCTGTACAGTGAAGCTCAAAACATCCAACTACAGGTACAAGAAAAACACATTTTTGAGTGGAGGGGGATTTTAAATTTATTGTAACAATTCTATTTCTAACATTTCTGTACAACCACTGAGCCATACAGTATCTCTGATCTCTTTCACAGGCCTGAAGTTGCTTCCTGATGAATGTAAAATATTTTGTTAGTGTTGATTTTTTCTTCTTCTTTGACAATAAGCACATGGCAATTGACACATGACATTTAAAAAAAAAAATCTATTCTTGGCAAGCAGTTGTTTTGTGGCAGGGGATTTTTGGAGTTTTCAGTCTGTAATTATCATTTTATCCAAATACAACCTAATTGACAAAATCAAAGCCCACCCTGCAGCATTTCACAACCCACAACACTTTTTAATCTCTTAATGATTACTATCACAGTCAAAGCACCGCTAAAGCTAAAAGGGATTCTACACCTGGCAATGCAGCTTTTTTCTAAAATTTAACTGTGGTGTAAACAGAAGCATTTCAAATATTAGTGGGTTTTCTTGGAAGAAGGCCAGGGTTTTCAGGCTGTGCAGAGAAATAACAAAAATCTCCCCTTAATACACTTGCAATGTCCAAAAAAACATTTACATGGTCCAAAAATTAATATATTTTCTGACACAAAGTGGATTCAATATAACATATTTATTTATTCTAAGCTTCCTTGAGCAAAGATATGACAACCATAGTGTCCTCTTCTTTTGAGTTGTTTTTTGTCCTGGCTGCTATTCAGGCAAGACGACAAACTGACTCTTTGTGTTTTCTCCTGCACTTGATCTGATTGCTTTGCTTGCTTTGACATCTTTGATCCTTAGTCTTATCTCACTTTTCCTGCATATTCCCAAATATACATGACACATCTACTTTTTTGTTAAGCTTATCCTCAGTTGACACAGGTATAGTGCTAATAATGCTTGATTCAATTTGTTGATATAATTCCTGTTTCAGCAGAAGCACTCAAAATGACTCACAAGTACTCAATTCCATTTTGACCCTCTTCTATTTCAGTGTGTATGCTCTTACTTGACAGGGGTACTGATATCCTCTCGAGTCTTCCTGTCCTTTCCCCTCGCAAGAAGCAGGACTCTTTGTCACTCCATTTAATCAAAAGTATAGGCCACCTACCCCGAATCAGACACTGTCATTGAATTAATATGTATATCCAGATTTGAGACCAAACTGTGCTAACCCTTGTCCTCTTTTTAGAGATTTTTGATACACTTACTGAACCTTATCTTTTATTTTTATTAACCTCTACTTGTCTAGTCTTACATCTTTTAGCGGTAGAGTGGGTTTGTTAAAAGGTACTCTAGAAATACAATAGACTTGACATGACTTGAATCGAGAGGCAATCAATGTAAGGTCCCTGCAAGGTCCCTTAACTGTCAAGCATCTCTTTATCAGGTGTGCTGATACTTTCACTCATCCCCAGGAGAGGACTTGGACCTTCTTCCCTCCACTATCTGCTAGGTTCTTGGTCTGCACTAATGCCATTTGTTATCATGACCAAGCTGTTGTCTGGTTCAACATGTTCTCACTGCAAGTCATCTCTTACCACTGCTGTTACAGACTCGAGAGCTATTCTTCTTCCCTGTGTATTGCCTGGATATTGCTACTGTGAGTTGTCAGCCTGTGATGTCCCAAAGGGCTCCATTTCTTCCTGTTTGCTGTCTTTCTAAGCTGTCAGATGGTCTCTCCCTAGTTGTCAAGTACCCTTTTCAAGAAAAAACAAAACACCAGACAAATTTGGATGAGACATTTACCAGTAGATCTGTGATCTGATGTAACTCTCCCTAGTGTAATTGCATAAGGTAAGCAAACATAAAAACACTGAAAATATGGAACATGGTATCCAAACATGGTGTTGCTGTGCAATCAGCAGGACTGTGAAATCTCCAAATGCTGGAGCCAACACTTTGTAAAAACCTATAGAGGATATATCTCTGTAATTTCTGCAGTAAAACACACCAACAAACACTCCAACACATGCTCAGCAAATCCCCGAGGCGTTCAGTACTTATGTAAAGTAGCTTACAGTTAGGACTCTTACTGTTCAGATATAAACTAATCCCTCTGAAGCGTTTTACTATATAACTATTTTTGATCACGGTAATATCACTGAACCCTCATCAGTGGACATTGAAAACACTGTGTGTAGCTAGGAACTATTTTCTTTACGTACAATACACAATGAAGCTCCAAACCCCCACGGTCTCAAATGTTAACAGTGACTGTTTATACTCTGAACTACTGAGATTTCCTTCTATCATAGGCCCCTGGGAGGATAGGATTCTCCCTCTGCCAGCTGGAGAGAGACACACACACACACAGTAAAAGGAGAGCAAAAATGAGAAAGAGAGAAAGAGAGAGAGAAAGCAGAGAAGAAAGTGCACAAAGGAACTGAAATCTCTTCCCTCTGGGGAGAAACTCTCTGGTGCCTTTACCCGTTTCTTATCTGATGAGCCTTTGGAGGATAAGAGTGAGGCTCTCTCTCCATGAAGCCTGGCAGAGGGAGAGATCCTCTCAGCTCGGTGGTCAGAGTCGACCCTGTATGACAGGCAGACGGGTGGACACCGGCGCTGACAGGCATTACTGTCAAAATGAGGCAAGAACAAGGTGGGATGGCTCTCTTCAGTGCAGCTGATGGCAGGGCTTAAAGTCTGCAAGGAATCACGCCACCAAAACCTTGTGGGATACAGTTGCACGCTGCCCATAATTGAGTTGAAAGCATTACTTAATATTTTATTTGTGCTGTGGGAATTGGATTCTTGAGAGCTCAGCAAAAGCTAAATGGGAATGGGATATTTTTATTACAGCTAATGATACTTGCTTTATGCCTACCCTTCATCTGGACCTCTTTCGCACAAATACGTAGTTTCAAAACCAAGAAAACATTCATTAGGCTTAATTTGTGCAACTCTGTAAACAAACTTCATGTTTAGTCAATTTCAAAACGCTAATTTATGAATCAAATCCTGTTTTGCACGCAAGCACTCCAGAGTCAGCCAATTACCATCAACTTTGTTCTTGGGTCAGAGCATTACCAGGGGCAACAGGACCACTCATTAACCACCACAGTTAAAGGGAGCTCCAGGACCCAGCAGTGAGCTCAGGGCCAGCCATCTGTAAGCATGAGTTCAATGGGCCGACAGCCTTCCCTGCATACCAAACACACACTGCAACCCAGAGAGAGTGAGCTCTATTCCCTGCTAATCAGAAACATTTCTCCAGACTCCAAGATGAGAGGAGGTCTGGTCTACAGTGACTCTGAAAACTCTACTCCTTATTCTTCATTCTCTTGCTCACTCTCTCCCCTCCCATCCTCTCCCATTGGAGCAAACCTAGTGGGACCGGAGAATTCAGCCAGGGAAGAAGGCTAACTGGCTTCGCTATTATGCCACCAGTCACAGGGGAGCTGGTGGGCTGCTTAGCCCAGCTGGAGCTCTCTGATCCCTTGGCTCTTAATAGATGGATCCCTACCAACGTCCTTGGGGGTTCTTGTCAAAGGAGGAAAACTCAATGATGCCGTCTCCCAGCTTTACAATGCTGCATGCTACACTAACACTTTATTTTGCTACTGATAAAAAGGAGAATCAACATTGAGGTAGTATTTACTCAGTGATGTTCACTAGGAAGCACACATTAATCTGAGAGAGAAGTATAGTTAAATCTATAGGGATATGGAAATACAGGCTGCTTTAAGTAAGTTCTGACTGAATGTTTGAATGCATGCTGGCATGGGGTTAGCTGACTCCTTAAGAGTCTCAATAAAAGGGTCTAATTGTCTCCATTCCAATCAATTTGTAGTTTCTGCAACATTATCCAATAAATACATAAATGAATCCCCCCCCCCAAAATCTAACAATCTTTATGATATAAACGTAACTAAATATATTGATAAACCAAAACTTCAGTCGGCGTCAAAGAAGAAAAAGCGTCACATTGTCAGAAACACATGAAGGAGCTACGACTGGAGACACATGATTGCCAGGCCTCAATTGATTCAAGGCGTTGGTGTGTCTTAGAGCTTGGGCAGAATAACACTTTCAAAATCTCAGAATTGCTCTTCTGGTCCTGCTCACACTGCAAGACTATTTTTTCTCCCAGATGATGGTCATGTTTATTTGGGGTACACAACTCCTCAGATGAAGTGTACAAAGATCTCTGACTGGTGCAAATCATTTTCACAATATTCAGTGAAAACATGTGAGAAGTGTGTGTGTCCATTTCCTCCTTCCTTCCCTGTTCCCCGGTTTCCTTTTTTACGTTTATTAGATACAGTTCATGTCCTGTCTTAAACTAGTCTCTAAGATTCTCCAACTACAAGCACATCTTGTTTTGGCTAGGATAAAATCAAACATATTTGAGCCAGACTAATAGTCTACAGCCACACTAGCGGCTCTGTGAGGCTGCTAACGTCTGTTAACATTCTTACAATGGCAGTGCCAATTAACAATCTGCAGGTAATGTTTACCATGTTAAACCCTCTTAGTTTAGCTTATTGCCATGCTAACATTTGCAAAGAATTTAAATTTGATCTGATGATGGTGAAAAAGGAAAAGGCATCACCAAAGTTTCCACGATTCATCCTGAAGGGGATATGAATGCAACACACTACCTAATCAAGCAGTGGAGACATTTAAGTAATAACCCAAAATGTCAACCTCATGGTGCCGCTAGAGGTAAAGCCATTGGATCACCAAAGCCATTAGGATTCATCCTGCGGGGACCATGAATGTCTGTACAAAATTACACCGAAAATCATCAAATAGTTGCTTATATATTTCAGTCTGAAACAAAGTGGTGCACTAAGCCATGTTGCTAGCATGTAGCAAACACTGAACACACATGGACCGATTTAATCTAATCATGGAAGTTGATAATCTTTTGGCCCTCTAGTCATTGGGCAGCACAGATGGAATTCACAACACAATAACACGTCAACAATACCTTAACAAATTCTGGACAGCTGATCAAAATTGCTGCATATTTGTGGTAAAATTTCCTCTCCAAAGTGTAGCGATAGATATCACGTGATATTGTCACTTTGTGTAAATTCAGTGCTTTGTACTACAGAATATTCACTCACTTTAAATTAAAAATCTAATTAGATTAAAGATACAGTAGTACAGTGTGTACTCACACTTTTATAGTAACATGTAGCTTGTTTGTGGCGGTCATCAGTCAAGCTGTTGGCAAAACCCCAACTGTTGTGATTGATAAGTTAATGATGCACAAACAGAAATGTCAAATGATTTAGTTGTTTAAACTCACAAACACAAATTCCAAGAAAGCTTTGTTTTCTGGACAAAGAATTGAAATAGATTTAATGGATACCAAATGAGACATCATTAAGACCTCATTTGGTACCAACGGCTGTGTCAAGTAATCCTGGTGAAATCATTCATTTTAAAATGTGTTTGTAGGGTTTCCCAAGCATGGGAACAGCTGATCCTGAGACGGAGAGATCTACATCTTAAAATGGATGGAGTAAAATTCCAATTAAAAACTCATTTACTTTCAAGGTTGTGATTTTCAAAAGGTTATGAAAAACTTTTAAAAGGTCATATTAAAAATGTATTAAACTTAAATGCTTTCTAAGGTCTGTGGGGAGCTTGTGTATATGACTGCCTTATTGAGCTAATATACAGAACACAGTGCATTAATTAAATCACTAATTTGGTGATTAATATATATCTCCTCTTTATGCTGAGTCTACATTATTTTGGATTCATGTTTTTCTCAGTCAGGCTCACTAATTATGTAAGAAAAAAACAAACAAGGATTATAGCACTCCTGTGATTTCCTTATGGTATTTAAAAATTCAGTAAAACAGATTAGGTCTGATTACCCCATGAAAAAAGCACAGAATAATACAATGATTTGAGGTCAAATTATCTCCCAAAACACATTCTCAAGCAGGATTGCAGTTCATTGTTTCATCATTTAAACCGAATGTTTTTCTTCTTATCATATTAGAAGGGCATATGCAGTGCCATCAGTTTTATATTGTATTACTCAGTATTAAATATGATAAACATTGTCCTTGACCTGCTGAAAATGTCTTCTCATCCAACAGTTAAAACCTTGACCCTTATCTTTAATTTGACTATTGTCTCTGGTGTGATCTCAAGGACATGGAGGTCATCCAACAGCCTATACAGTCTCTTTATGAAGAACTAGGGGATCCTGGTGACCTAAAAAAACTGTTCCTGCTGTGATCAGAGAAGCCTGTTTTCAGTCAGCCAACAATCTGGAACAGATTTTCTATGTGAATACAGACCAGCTGCCATTCCCAAATGGAGAATATACTATCTACTAGTTGTGATGGATAAACCCAGCAATCCACATGATGCCTGAATGATTGCATGTGATAAATAAACTTGATTGATATGCAGCAGCAGGCTAAGACAAGTCAGATATGCAGCAGATGATTAACTTCAGCATGTTAGATAGAAAAATCATGGCTTGGAAGTGACAATCACTAGTTATATTATCTTGCAGCATTCTTATACAGAAACTGACCATCAGTACGTGAATATGACCTTAGACTTTGCAGTGGGGCAGATAGATGTAGCAGCAGTGAAAACCATAGAACAGGAGCATTTAAGATGTAATTATGATCTGAAGAATAGTGAAGCAACCTGCCACTGCTTTGAGTTGAAATATCTCTCCAGTGCTGGGTTGAATATGAAATATATAGAATATGAATGTCACTGCTTGTCCTGTGCGAGTGATAAAAGCCATGTTGAATTTCCCATGAAGCCAATATTAGCAGGAAATAATTATGTGAATGGGTTGTGGATTAAACAAATAGAAAACCTTGTGTTTTCCACAGTATTAATGTTTCACCACTACATAAAGCAACCATCATAATGCATGGGCCAAATAACAACCAAAGAAAACTGAGTTCAGCCAATGCAAAAATCAAATTCACAATTGATGTCAATACAAATACTGCACACAGGTAAATAGCCACAGTACAGGAGCAGAAATTAGCAGCCAGCAGACACAAAGCAGCACCTACAATCAGATATGCAGCAGAGCAGTCAAACAGCCAGCAGACATATCCTACTAATATCACTAAGCATACAAACACAACTGAACAGGACTACATGGGCATGTATGTTAGAACAAGATACAAACATTTATCCTACCTTGGTGAAGTGAAACAGTAACTGCCGGCATCTCAGCCGTGTTGGGTTTATGTGAGGTCACCAAAGTCAAATGCATTGGCCTTTTTCACAGTAAGAAAATAACAGTAATTAATAAATTGAGTAATGGCTGAATTCCATTTATCTACCCACTACTGGCTTACTGTCACACTGTCATGGCTTACTAGAACCATCGTTAATGTTACAGTATTAGTAACATTAGTAGATTTTGATTCCCCACCAAGCAACATTCTACTAATAATCCAATTTTATCAACACTGCAAGCCTTTCATTTATCAGATTATCAGTTTTAGGTAATGAGCAAGTTAGAGATGATCAGCAAACATCACAAGACACTTGTATTTGTTGTGAAAACCAGCTGTAGTTCATGAAATGAAACCCAGTCTCTGATATGAAACCTGAGTCAATGCATCAGTGAGGGAGTGAGGTGTGCATCTTTTCTATCTGAATTGTACTTATCTGATCCACTATTATTGATATAACACTGTGCATTATTCAAATGAAAGATAAGTGCAAGCCAGTGTTACACATCGTCTTTATTAGTAAAAACTACAGTGAATACAGCAATTCTGTCCCTGAATGCAAGTGTTCTAAAAAATGTATCTGTCCTATACTCTGCCTGAAGGTGCTTTACTGAGTAAGCCTGCAGCATTGCCAGGACAAAGAAACCTCACTACAGTGAAGAGAACCTGATCAAGCCTCAAAGAGGTGTGTGGTACTTTGCTGGGTGAAGAGGCAGCAAGCAAAATAGATTCAGTCCCTCTTTCACACAAAAATGCCTGGAATTCCAAAACTTGACAGAATGACAATGAAGTGACATTTCTGTGATCTGAAAGCAAAAAGATCCTTTCTTTTGAAGAGATACCAATTTTATAAACCCATGGCTTTAGCAAAAAAAAACAAAAAAAAACAAAAAAACACTGGCCTTGCACTTACTGGTATAAAAGAATTATGGCACAAAGAAGGCTTTAGCTCATGTGTTGGTGGACTCAAAGTCACACAAACTATTCTGCATACACAAGCACGGGGAAGCAAACAGGAGAGGATATGGTTGCGAGGGTGGTGGATTTTATTAAGTGGAGACCTTTCCAAGTATGGGGGAGGTGACTGACATTTTTACTGTGAGGTCAAGTGGTGTTCAGGAGGACGAACTTAACTGTGGGGGCTGAAAGAGAAGCATAACACTTTCCTTGGCAATGAGTACTGTGACCTTGTGACCCTCTCCCATGATGTGCTGTGGCCATAAAGACTAGACTGCTCTAGATATGTTCAAGAAGCTTCTCAATGGACTAAACATAACCAGCCAGGGCAAGAGTACTGCTATACTAGAGTTATGTGGATTCTCATTTATTGTCTGATGAAAGCTAAATCAGTCAGTGTGTTTACATGCATTTAAGTAACCAGGTTACTCAGAGAAACCATGTTACGCGGGTAATCGGGGAACGTGTTAACATGCACTGCAGTAACCTGATTTTAACTATTAGTGATAGAAGATGTTGCTTCCGGACTTTTATTTTTGGAGGCGGGTGGGGTCAGAGCAGCCGGATAGCTCAGTGAGACAGACACACAGACAGGTAAAAGTGTCTGAATTCTACAGGCTACTTTGCTTTAGTTTCAGTTTTAGTCAGACATTTAGTCAGACATGCAGTTATTTTAAATACAAGGACACATTGCTCTGCTTAATGATCTCTCCTTTCATCCAGCTGCTCTGCACTGTGCTTTCCCTGTCTGCAGTCTATTGTTATGCACACATGTACTTGTAAAAAGCTGATGAGAAACCTGGTTATGCAGGCAGATAAATCAGTGTTCTCCAGGAGAAATCTACCTAGGGACTCCTGGCTTCTCTAATCCCCTACCCCGATTACAGAAAGCAGGTTTCTTGTTTACATGACAGTTAAGAAATCAGCTTTGTGGAGAAAAAAGCTGACTGTAACTCAGGTACTTAAGTGCATGTAAACGCACTGAGTGAGAATAAGAGGAAAGAGTGTTAAACAGATGACTGCTCCGCAAGAGCATCTGCAGCAGCTTTCCTGATCATCAGAGTGTAAACTTCAGTGGAGAAGTCTCCATTCAGGGTTCTGCTAAGCGCTGATTCAGGGTTCACTCTGCCTCAGAAGGAGACATTAGTGACACTTCATGCCAGTAATATGAGCAAGATGCTTCTTGACACCTGCACACTCACACAGTTCTGGGGATCCCACTGGCAGTAGGCAGAGTTTTCCAACTCCGCTGCGGGTGTTCTGGCGAAGGCTAAACGCTGAGCATGACCTGAAAATTGTACTTTTAAAACTGAACTGTGAATTGATCTGCTGCCTCACACATTATACTGGAATTAGACATGACATACAAGATGAGGGAAACAACAAAACATTTAAAATGATTGCACTGTAAGAGCACAATTCTTAATTATTACTTCCTCTCATCTTCAGAGTTCACAAAGTAACTAGTAGTGCATTGATCCTCTTTAGACTAAATACAGTTTTGAGCTCAGAGGTTGAATTAGAATCTCAGAGCCTGAAACAGTTTAAAAATCCAAGCTTTAAGTGCTTGCATTGAGATTTAAGACTGCACCGTCCACATTACTGGCATTAGTCATTATTGGCAAATGATACTGTGAATTCCCTTGACAAAAAGCATAGTCAATTTTGTGCTGTTAGTAGTGCTTCATTTGAAAACTGTTTCCATGTAAGGACACAGTGTGAACTGATGGACGGGATCCAGTTCTGTTTTCCTAGCATGAGAATGGCAGCACAACGGGAGTAAGATTATTGGTCCTATGCCATTTTTAATCTACAATAAGAATAATAATAATTATAATAATAATAATAATAATATGGAGTGGAATTAAATTGCTATACAGATGGTAGCAGTATTAACAACAAAGCATATTCTGCTTGGCATAGCATTTCATTAACAATGATTTCAGTCAGAGGAGCTTCAAGGAAATGACCATTTATAGTAACTGGTAATACAGTCAGATTTGCTCTGTTCTTTGAAGGAGCTCGGAAAGAATTTGAGCAGCAAAAAGGATTCTGCTGAGAGAGTTAATCCCCAAAAACAAATGAGCCACCATACTGAATCTATGCAACATCATGTTGCAACGTCCCTTAAGTGCTAGCAAAGCCATTCATCCAAACATTACACCTCAGATATATATTTAATGAGACACTAACAGTATCCAGAGGGAAATATTCTAAACTAAATGTACATAACCTACGAGATGCAAAAAGTCTGTTGCAATTTCTCTTGAATGCTAGCAAAGCCCTTCTCATCTAAGATGCATTTTGATAATAATGATTACCTGCAAATAAACATAGGGCAAGATACCAATAGTATCTTTACACAACAAAAAGGTGCCTCATCCATGTAGAGAAACATGCATTTCCAGCAATGGATTCCAGTATGATATGAACAACCAAATACCAGAGATAAGAATCAAGGATTCTCTAGTGATCAGCTGTACAGCATGCATGAGCTACAAAAAACAACTCCAAACCGCTAGTTAAAGTCTTGCATTCAAAATCCCACTTCAGATGAACAGATCATTCTTTCACATAGAAATGGCTGGAATTCCAAAACTTGACAGAATGACAATGGAATGACATATCTGCGATCTGAAAGCAAAGAGAGCCTTTATTTTCAAAGAGAGATAGCGATTTTATAAACCCATGGCTTTAGCAAAAAAAAAAAAAAGCCCTTGCTTCCCAGTGTCACGCACTGGGAAGCAAACAGGAAAGGGTATTAAGTGGAGACCTTTCCAAGTATGGGGGAGGTGACTGACATTTTAAAAGTACAGAAATTGACTTAAAATATCAAAACTAAAAGTACTCATTATGCAAAATGGCCCCACTCAGTGTTTATTTTATGCAGTATAAACAGGCTACAGATATACCGTGCCTGTAAAAAGTATTCACCCACCTTGGAATTGTTCATGTTTTATTATTTTAAAACATTGAATCAAAGTGGATTTAAAGTTTTTTTACACTGATCAACAGAAAAAAAACCTTTAAAGTGGCCTAAATTTATCTCAAATACAAAATACATCATTTGTTTCACACTTCTTTACTTTTTTTTACACATCTAGATCCGAAAAGTAACTGGTAACTATAGCTGTGAAATAAATGTAGTGGAGTAAAAAGTACAATATTTAACTTTGAAATGTAGTGGAGTGGAAGTATAAAGTAGCATAAAATGGAAATGCTCAAGTAGATGTACCTCAAAATTGTACTTAAATACAGTATTTGAGTAAATGTGCATTCCACCATGGCACATAGGCTACAGTAAGACTGATTTCAAATCAAGAAATATACAATGTAAACCCTTTCAAGAGCTGCATTATATTTGCTTTCAGAGGTGAAATGTTGTTCTTTGACAATACTATATTATGTTGATATATATAGCTCTCTTACACTATCTGTGGTCTTCATGGCTTGAAACAAGGTAAATTGAGTGGCTGACACACTGTCGGTGGAAAATAGAGTCAAGTGTCTCGTTGTATGAAAGTACATGAATAGGAATAATATGAACAACAACACGCCTGCAGGCTAACATCAGTGTGTGATATACAGTACTCAGTGACATATGGCCATATGGTGCCTGTGACTGCTGCTGGTAGGCCCAGATGAGGTATGGGGAACAGAGTAATTGTTTTCTTAATGACATAAGACAGGAGAGGAATGCTGAACATACTGCCGTGGAAAGGCGTAGAAGTACCACGGTTTAGTTTAGGTGTCGAACAGTGAGAATGAGGGCTGATTTTCTGGTTGGGTACCAGCGTAACCAGCAGCTAACTGCATTTACACCTATGCTCCCTCAGCATGTAAAGACAATTTATTTCCTGACAATGCTGTTACAGGGAAACATATATGAATTATTATATTATATTATATTATATTATATGCTCTCTAACTAAATCTGCAGACATAGTGGATGACAGGTGAGTAAATTCATTCTCCTTACCATATTTCTTCAACCCATGCTCTCTACTGAGTTCAGTAGTCACATGGTACCAAGGCTCAACAAATAATTTCCCACATGGCCACCTGCTCAACTTCATCCTTCACCTGATCTACAGCACATAGGTTAATAATAAATTATATTATATTATATTATATTATATTATATTATATTATATTATATTATATTATATTATATTATATTATATTTTCCATAGGGTGGAGTAAGACTGTGAATGTTGAATGTTTCAATCTCATGATGAGAAATCTGTATCCAAGTGTTTATTTGAAAAATCTGAAAAACTGTGAACACAGGAGGCAGTTACCTTATAAGATTACCTTGGATGGATCAACACACGCTAGCTAAAGACGGACATTGCACATTGAAGCTTGGCTGCTCCTGTTTATAGCCGGTCTTGAATAAAACCTGAGATCTTCAAGACTGTTGATGGCAAAGTTATTGTGGGGGATGAGTTGCTTAAATTCCTTGCTGTAAAAATTATGACATTAAACCAGGATGAGATCGTCCTGTTGGCTGCAAACACTTTTGATTCCGTGTGGATAGAGTTGTCAAAGAGAATGTTGTGTGAACTTTGCCCTACTACACAGCGGTGCGTTTCCCATAAAGGGCCACAGAAAGACATCAATAACTTAAAGAGTTGCCTTAAAGTAATGAATGTACAATCCAGAGCTCTGGCCAGAAGGGCCATTTGACCACTGCTATTATGAGCCACACAGGGCTGGAGTTATCTGGTCAAATACTCCACTCGCTGCGAGGGGAATGAGTTTACCTGCTGGTGGAATGGGCACTCACTAGTCTTGCTAAATGAACCTTCAGGTTTTATCATACAACTGTTGTGGCCTGCATCTGGGCCAGAGCACAGGGGATAAAGTTCAATGCATCATAGGAAGTCCCCCCCCCCAGCAGTCTAGGCCTATAGCAGCATAACTAGTGGTCCAAGGCAGGCCTGGGCCAGCCCTAACTATAAGCTTTATTAAAAAGGAAAGTTGTCTTCTATTGTATATGTCATTGGGGATATGAATGCAGATATCTCAGACAGGAATCCATTATTTGCCAATCACATGGTTCAGTTCTGTCAAGATGATAATTTTATATTGTCAAGCAAAGTGCTTTGGCCAACAGATAGTTATACTTAGATTAGTGAGGCCTGGCACACTAGTACATGACTGCACCATTGTATTAGTACAGCT